>NW_017672628.1:0-21135 GCF_001879085.1 Nicotiana attenuata
CTTCGGGTCCAGGCTCAGCTTGTGAGTTGGTTATTTCTAGGGGGATCCCTATCATATCAAGGTGGGACCAAGTGAAACAATCTATGTTAGCTATAAGGAATTTTAACGAGTTTTTTTCCAGAGCTCAAGACTTAAACCCCGTGCCCAGGTAAACCTTTTTGATCGGGCAAATGCTCGATCAATATGATCTATTTCCTTTCTTCGACCGTCGATTTAGTGGTGTCGGAGTCATCGGGGGCTATGACTACTACTACTACTACTATTATTATTATTATTATTATTGTCACACCTCCTTTTTCTACCCGGAAAGGGATATAAGGGAGTTTTTCCAATTAAAGTGACAATAATCGAAACGGGATTATTTATTCAGAATCAGAGTCGCCTGTCGACGCCCCTTTTTTCTCGCAAAATCGGGTTTACGACATTTGGGCGGACAACTCTATTCCCGTGTGGGAATTGGGTTTTTGGAATTGAAGAGTCGCCACCTAATGATTAAGTGCATTAGGACACTAAGAGTTTTGAATTTGAAAACCAGAGTTCGGGTAAGGGCTAGAAATTATCTCGAGGGGAAGGTGTTAGGCACCCCTCAAGATCCACTAGTGTGGTCCCGGCCATGCTATGTTGTGACTTTAATGCAAATAAGTATACAAATAACTTCACACTTAAGGGTTACAAATAGATACGTAACAAGCATATTGGAATCAAGGTCTAGATGATCTACAATTTGTTTTGAGGGAAGGTCTAAATGCAGAAAATTAATCAAGACATTGAAGAAATATTTAGAAAAAAAAAAGAATAATGCAGTAAAATAAAAGAGGGGTTTTGGGTAGTTGAAAAGACAGAATTTATTGATATTAAACAAAGTCACATAAAGGAAAGGGGTCCTAGGTTTGTAAAACACATGGATCATCCACACAACACAGGTAATCAATCGTACGCATAGTGTTATCATGTGATCATCATCTCCATGNTCTCTGTAGCTGAGGATGGTCTGGGCCAACTCTGCACTGCTTCCACTTTCTTCGGATCCACCTTTATTCCCTCACTAGATACCACGTGACCCAAGAATGCCACGAAATTCAACCAAAACTCATATTTCGAGAACTTGGCATATAACTTCTTTTCCCTCAAAGTCTGAAGCACTGTCCTCAGGTGCTGCTCATGATCTTCCCGACTCCGGGAATATACCAGAATGTCATCAATAAAGACAATGACGAATGATTCAAGATATGGCCGGAATACACTGTGCATCAAATGCATAAAGGCTGCTGGGGCATTGGTCAACCCAAATGACATAACTAGGAACTCGTAATGACCATACCTAGTCCTGAAGGCAGTCTTCGAGATATCTGGCTCCCGGATCTTCAACTGATGATAGCCTGAACACAAGTCAATCTTAGAAAACACACAAGCACCCTGTAGCTGATCAAACAGGTCATTAATACGAGGCAAAGGGTAATGATTTTTCACTGTAACCTTGTTCAACTAGCGATAATCAATACACATACGCATAGAACCATCCTTCTTCTTCACAAATAAGACAGGAGCACCCCAAGGTGATACACTAGGCCGAATGGAACCCTTATCAAGCAATTCCTGTAACTGCTCCTTCAACTCCTTCAACTCAGAAGGAGCCATACAGTACGGAGGAATAGAAATGGGTTGAGTTCCCGGCAACAGATCAATGCCAAAATCAATGTCTCTATCGAGAGGCATGCCCGGAAAATCAGTTGGAAACACATCAGAGAAATCCCGTACTACTGGGACTGAATCAACTGTAGGGGTATCAACATTGACATCTCTCACATAAGCTAGATAGGCGTCACACCCCTTCTCAACCATGTGCTGAGCCTTAAGAAATGAAATAACTCTACTGGAAGTATGATCTAAGGTGCCCCTCCACTCTACTCGTGGCACACCTGGCATAGCCAGCGTCACGGTGTGGATGCCCCCTTTTTCTTGCGTAATCGGGTTTACGATATTTTGGCGGACAACTCTATTCCCGTGTGGGAATTAGGTTTTTGGAATTGAAGAGTCGCCACCTAATGATTAAGTGCATTAGGACACTAAGAGTTTTGAGTTTCAAAACCAGAGTTCGGGTAAGGGCTAGAAATTATCTCGAGGGAAAGGTGTTAGGCACCCCTCAAGATCCACTAGTGTGGTTCCCGGCCATGCTATGTTGTGACTTTAATGCAGATAAGTATACAAATAACTTCACACTTAAGGGTTACAAATAGATACGTAACAAGCATGTTGGAATCAAGGTCTAGATGATCTACAATTTGTTTTGAGGGAAGGTCTGAATGCAGAAAATTAATCAAGACATTGAAGAAATATTTAGGAAAAAAAAGAATAATGCAGTAAAATAAAAGAGAGGTTTTGGGTAGTTGAAAAGACAAAATTTTATTGATATTAAACAAAGTCACATAAAGGAAAGGGGGTCCTAGGTTTGTAAAACACATGGATCATCCACACAACACAGGTAATCAATCGTACGCATAGTGTTATCATGTGATCATCATCTCCATGTCTACCCTTCCCACCCCCTTAAGGTATTTAAGCGCGGAATGGTATCGTTACCTATTGCATGCTATTCCCACCTATCAGTCCTGGAGGCGTTTAGGACTACTAATCCTAAAGGGACGGAGCTTGGCTTTTCAGGGGTTTTAAAAGGATAAAATTCTAGGGCAGCAAGCAAAACACAAAAAGCAGTTAATGGGGAAATAAGAACAGTTAAAGGCTCAAGTAGGCCTCCTCACTTAAAGACACGAATTGTTTAGCATGTCTTACACATATTGTTTAGGTCATTAATTAAAATTAGCGTAGGAAGAATTGATTTACCACATATTTCCCAGATAGGGAGTCCAAATTAGTCCTGCTTAGATGTAGTTGTCGAAAATTGACAGTTGATTAATTATCTAACTATTTGTATGTTAAACAGGGCCTACAGGCATGATATCTATTAATCCAGGGACGGAGGAATAACTGATTGCAAAAAAGTCATTAGTTATAAGCTCTACGAGTGTTAAACAAATTGCCACTGATTTTAAACTTAGGAACGAGTGGCGATTCTGATTAAGTTGATAGTTCCTATAGGCATGCTTTCTAGGTGTAACTGATTTTGAGCAGAGATCCTATAGGCAGGTTATCTATATGTAATGAGTTATTTTAACTCCTATAAGCAGGCTTGCCTAATGACAAATGTATATGCAAAGTGCAGGAAGTCCTATAGGCATATCATCTATACAATATGCAGAGCTTCATTATCGATTTATTGCCATGGTATTATTACAAAGTGCAGAAAAACCTATGGGCATGGTATCTATGTGAAAAATGCAGGCTTTGAAAGTGATAACCCTATGAACATGGTTTCTAGGCGAGATGCAGAATTTTAAAGAGTTAATATCCTATAGACATGGTATCTACGTGAAAATGCAGAGTTTGAAAGTAATGATTCTATGAACATGATTTCTGTGTGAGATGCAAAATTTTAAAGGGTGAATATCCTATAGACAGGATTTCTATGTGAAAATGCAGAATTTGAAGGTAATGATCCTATGAACATGATTTCTATGTGAGATGCAGAATTTAAAGGGTGAATATCCTATAGACATGATTTCTACCCCTTTGGCATGCATACAGTCCCATCCCCTTTCACTATACCCCAGTAGTTATTACAAAGTTATTTACAAAGCTTATTACAGACCAAGCGAATCAGAAGGAAATAAAAAAAAATTACATCAGTGATTACATCTACATCTAATCAGCCTAATCCAGACTCAAAGTCTAATAATATGAGATAAACCAACTTCCAGGATCGGATTTTCAAAGCCTTTCTCTTATTTGGGATGTGTCAAAGTTCCAAGGAACTTCAAGAATTCCAGGCAATGCTTACACCCCAAATATCATTGCAGAGTTAAGAACATAGTGCAATGTGGAAGGGCCAACCCTCAAATGTCCAAGTTCAGAGGGAACTCGAGGTCCCAAAGCAAGGCTCATAGGAGGGGGGGGCAGAACTTAGAGACTAGGAGTAAGTGCAAGTGCAGTAGAGGGGAAATGGCAAGCTGGTGGTCATGCCAAGCATTTTGGGGTGCTGGCACACCCCTGACCAGCTTGTCAGTTGAACTTGGGGAGTTAAGACCTATTGAAGGTCAGGTTCAGCCTTGGACAGCAATAGGGATGCTGCCAGGCTATACCTTAACTCAGCATACATGGGGGAGTGGGGATATGGGGATCATAACAAGCAGGACTCAATAAAGGAGCAGGCAAGGGCATACCCAGCAATGGGACATACTGGCACACCCTTTAGCCTACTTAGGGGGGTTAGAACTCAGTTCATGAGCAACAATTCTTGTTGCCATGCCCTGAGTCCCCACTTACAAACATATGGGGGTAAATGGGATGGGGAACTAGTGTTTACAAGAAAGTAAAGCAAACAATAGCACATAAGCATTTCAATGTCAAATTCTGCAGAAGGTAGACATAGGCGCAAAGACTGTAAATAAACACACTGGGATGATGCTGGGAATTGAATCAAGACATACCGGTTTTTTAAAAAAGATAAGCAAAGAAAGCGGTGATCTTGTGAAAGCCAAAGTGCAGACAAGAAAATTCAGAAAATGTTGTGAGAATTATAAGCGTGAAGTCTGAAGTGTATTTAGTGTGTTGTGAAAAGAAAAGGCCGGGTATTTATAGTGTGAAAGTCATGAGAAATAAGGTAAGAAAATAATTGAAGTTTGATTTTCAATCAGTCACATAAGACTCCCTTTAGTTAAGGGATTCAAATTCAAACGGGTATAAAACCAACTAAGGAATGAAATTAATCAAACTCTTTGTGCAAAGCATGCAATTGAGGGTAAATACATAAAAGATTATTTTAAGGACAAGGTTTTCTGAAAGTACACGGTTGTATAATTAAGGAAAGAGAATCAATTGACAGCCACGAAATCACAAGTCCAAATATTTGGTGTGAAGAAAAAGGTTTTACTCAAGGAAAATTAGTACAATCAATTAAAGCCCCCAAAAAGATTCTGATTCAATTACTAGTTGAAATCCTTTTAAAGAAAGATTCAACACACATATAAAAGCACACAGACATGCCTAAACACGAAGAATTTTGCCATGACCTTGTAAAATCAGTAGAAAGAATCGAATGCGGAGATGGAGAGGCAAGTAGTCAAAAACAGGCTTAGTGGCTTCTTTTAGAAGCTCATAAGAAAGCACGCAAACAAGTAGAAAGATCAAAGCAAACAGAGTGAGGAAACTAGTTTCAAAGCGTAGTGAGGGAACAACTGACAGTAGAAGAAACAGTAGAAGAACCAGTAGAAGAAACAATAGAAGAAATACATGCTTATAGAGGATGAAGATAGCAGAGCATGGTAAAAAAAACGGGAATCATAGCGTAGAAAACACAGTAGGAGAATATGCCAGGGCGGAGTATAGAAAACACAGCAAAAGAACATTCAATCACGGAGTATGAAACTCAGTAGAAGAACACCTAAGAACATAATAGAGCAAGTATAAGAACATAGTGGAAAGCGAGTGAGAACATGATACAGGAACACAATAAGAGAAACAATACAAATAATAAAGAAAGCAAAAATCATAAAAACACTTGAATACTTTCCAGAAACCCTAAATAAGAAAAGAAGGGTTCTGAAAGCAATTTTCAAAGGAAAACTTAGGAAAATCTTTAAAAAATTCACGCATAGCATAGATACATAACAGATCTAAAAGGAATCGGAGAAAAACCTCGAATAGTTAGGGTTTCGAAAGAACCCTAGAGTGAGAAAGGCTCTAAAAAGATCCGATCTAAGTCGGATAAAGTCAAAACCAGACTCAGGAGACTAGAATATGCCGGAGCAAGGCCGGAAATGGCCAGAAATGGCCGGAAACCTCGAGTCGGCGAAGATCTGAGTGAAGACCCTCGAAGTCTGTCCTCGATCCTTTGAGCATCAGGCTCACAGAAGCAGTAGGAGGTGAGTATGAGGTTTCCATGGCCTGAGAAGCCATGGATTCCGGTGGGAATCGAAGGGGATTAGGGTTAGTTTGGGTGGCGGCGGCTAGGGTTTGAACGAGGTTGCAGAGAGGATTGGAGAGGAAAGGGATTCAAGGGCGGCGGGTAAAGGGGAAATGATTTAGGGTTGAGGGTGTTGGTGGATTAAAAAAGGAAAGGATACGTGTGAGTCGTTGATCTGTTAGATCAACTGCTGGGATTAAAGAAAAGGCCTGGGCGGGTTATTTGAGTGGGTCAGGGGCGGGTAATTTAGGAATTGGGTCAGGTTTGAATCAAAAATAGGGCTAGGAAATTGGGGGTTTGATTTTGGCTAAAATTGAAATGGTAATGGGCTATATATTAAATAGTCAATTTCTCCCTTTTTAATTTAATTAAAATTGTTTAAATGATTTTAAAAGCAAATTGAAAGCACTGAATTAATTAATAATATATAAACGTTAATCTAAAAATACTGGGAACAATTTTATAATTGTAAAACGCTATTAATCGTAATATAGGCTATAATTGCAATTTTATGCAATTTAGCTTCAAAATGTCAAATAAATTTATAAAAATATGCAAAAGTCACCTTAATTATATTGTGGTGTAAATATGAGGATGGAAATAAATTACTCACCAAAATGATAGTTTTGGGAATAATTATTGGATTTTGTACTGCTAAAACAAATAATAAAATGATTTTAAAAAGCTTTAAAAATTGGAAAAAATATCAAAATTCTTGGGCATGCTTATATATGCATGTACATGCTATTTTGAGAATATTCTGAGTATAAAAATATGTAGGGAAAAATTGGGTATCAACAGCTGTCCCTCTTTACCCGGGAAGGATGAAAGAGTTGTCGGGTAAAGATATGATGGCTAATTTTGACTGAAAGAAATGATATGAAAAGGTTTTGACCGAGCTCTGGCTCCTGAGCTGCCTACATATCCCTAGTAATACAGGAATCAGGCCATATGTAGTTCAGGGTCCGCCGACGGAACATGCCGATGGAGATTTCGAATGACGGACGCGGTATTTAGGTAGGGAAGGATGGTTAGGGACCGATGGGCTGCGGGAACCGGAGCGAGATCGCTCCTGCTGTAATGGCCGTTTCCAGCTGGTGTACCTGCAAATGAGCAATACGAATGTCGTGCATAAACTTATACGTGATGCAAGTTCCCGTTGGACCATGAATGCTGTCTTCGGACGGGCAGGATGACGTCCTCAGACCATGACGTCCTGGGCCATGAAGCGTATAACAAAGGATTCGCAGGCTATGAAATAACGTTCTCGGGCTATGATAATGGTGCCTCTGAACCATGATGCCTTTGAATAATGATGTGCAAAATATAAAGCAGGGGGTCCTCCGGCCATGGCATGGCGTTCTCGGGCAATGAGAATGATGCCTCCGAACAATGACGCCCTTGGACAATTTGGCGATATTTCAGCCCATGAAATGTAGGATTTGGCGATATTTCAGCCGATGTAAAGCATAAATATAAATGGCGATATTTCAGCCGATATGAAGTATAAATACAAATGGCGATATTTCAGCCGACAGAAATTTAAACAAAGCAGGCATTTTTCAGCCGATACAGAGAATTAAATAAAGTTGGCGATTTTTCAGCCGATGCTGGATTTAAATGAGGTGTCAATATTTCAGCCATGCAAAAATGTAAGTAAAATGGCGATCTTTCAGCCGATGCAAGATTTAAATGAAGTGGCGATATTTCAGCCATGCAAAAAAATGTAAGTAAAATGGCGATCTTTCAGCCGATGCAAGATTTAAATGAAGTGGCGATATTTCAGCCGATGCAGGATTGAAATGAAGTGGCGATATTTCAGCCATGCAGATGGAGACAGAGCTTAGTCTCGGAAGGCAGAATAGTAGCCTTATGCAATGCAGGAAATGCAAATGGAGGTAGAGCTTAACCTCGGAAGGCAGAATAGTAGCCTTATGCGATGCAGAAAAATGCAGATGGAGGTAGAGCTTAACCTCGGAAGGCAGAAAAGTAGCCTTATGCAATGCAAGAAAATGCAGGATGGAGACAACGCATAGTCTCGGAAGGCAGAAAGTAGCCTTATGCAATGCAAGGAAATGTAGGATGGAGACAGTGCTTAGTCTCGGAAGGCAAAAAAGTAGCCTTATGCAATGCAGGAAAATGCAGGTGGAGACAATGCCTAGTCTCAGAAGGCAGAAAAGTAGCCTTATGCAATGCAAGGAAATGCAGGATGGAGACAGTGCTTAGTCTTGGAAGGCAGAAAGGTAGCCTTATGCAATGCAGGAAAATGCAGGATGGAGACAGTGCTTAGTCTCGGAAGGCAGAAAAGTAGCCTTATGCAATGCAAGGAAATGTAGGATGGAGACAGTGCTTAGTCTCGGAAGGCAGAAAAGTAGCCTTATGCGAAATGCAGATAAAGGTGAGTAGTAACGAAAACTCTTAGCTGATAGATGATAGCTGATGGTTGATTGCGTCGTTGTGGCTGCTGGGGATGTCATGTGCGGACAGCACTTGTAAGTGAGCGATGATTCTGAGAGTTGTACTCCTGCAAAAAATATGAATATGTAACTGTATTTGATGGTTCTATGTTTTGGGGTGCTTGCATTCAAAGAAAGATCGTGAGTTTTGTAAAGGAGGAAGGTTAGTTCGTCTTCCCGTGGACCTCGCTCGTCCTACTCGGCTCTTGTTTTCATTGGGGGTAGCATTTCTAAACAAATCAATTTGATAGTAGCCATGCATAACTTTCAAAAATATGATGTAAACACATAAATAATAATAAAACAATTTTCTTTTAGATGAACCGACGACTGCGACGCGGTTCAAGATATTGCGACCTCTCTTGCTTCGGAATTTTGAGGGTCCTCCTCAAAATTCCGCCCCAGTTTACTAGGCTGGTGCTTCTGACGGCTGCGCGTTGGTGAATGGCTGAAGATCAACTTCGGAATTTTGAGGGTCCTCCTCAAAATTCTGCCCTAGTTTCCAATAGAGGGGGAAATGAAAATTTTATTGAATTGTGACCGAACCCATAGGGCTGCCTATGTATCCCCTCTTAAACGGGAATCAGGTCAGGCGTAGTTCAAATTACATCATACAAAAATCATAATGATTACACATAATAGCATTTGACTGCATCTGAATTAATTGGCTTTGGCCAGACTTCTCCATCCATCTCTGCGAGTATGAGGGCCCCTCCTGTTAGGACCCGATGAACCATGTACGGGCCTTGCCAGTTAGGAGAGAACTTTCCTTTGGCTTCATCCTGATGCGGAAAAATTTTCTTTAGTACTAGCTGTCCCGGCGTGAATCGTCTTGGTCTGACCCTTTTGTTGAAGGCTCTGGACATCCTGTTCTGATACAATTGACCATGACAAATTGTGTTTAGTCTTTTCCCGTCTATGAGGGCTAACTGCTCATAGCGACTTTTTACCCATTCTGCATCTTCAAGTTCCGCTTCCTGTATAATCCTCAGGGAGGGAATCTCTACTTCGGCTGGGATGACTGCCTCGGTACCGTAAACCAGTATATAAGGAATTGCCCTAGTTGATGTGGGGACTGTGGTACGGTATCCCAACAGAGCAAATGATAGCTTTTCGTGCCACTGCTTGTGTTTTTCTATCATTTTCCTTAGTATTTTCTTGGATGTTCTTATTGGCTGCTTCTACAGCTCCATTCATCTGAGGTTTGTAGGCTGTGGAATTCTTGTGCTTAATCTTGAACGTCTCACACATTGCCCTCATCAGATCACTGTTGAGATTTGAACAATTATCAGTGATGATTGACTTTGGAACACCGAACCGGCAAATGATACGGTCGCAGACAAAGTCTGCCACAACCTTCTTAGTTACTGCCTTATACGATGCTGCTTTAACCCATTTGGTGAAATAATCAATTGCCACTAGAATGAACCTGTGCCTGTTTGATGCGGCAGGCTCGATAGGTCCGATGACATCCATTCCCAAGCGGCGAACGGCCATGGTGAGCTTGTTGCATTGAGCTCGTTAGGAGGCACCTTTATCATGTCTGCTTGAATCTGGCAGCGATGGCATCTCCAAACATACTGGATGCAGTCTGTTTCCATATTCATCCAGAAATAACCGGCCCGGAGTATTTTCTTGGCTAAGACAAAACCATTCATATGCGGACCACAAGTCCCTGCATGAACTTCTTCCAACAACCTGGATGCTTCCTTTGCTTCGACACATCTTAGTAATCCCAAATCGGGAGTCCTCCTATACAGGATTCCTTCGCTGTGAAAGAAGTGATTGGATAGCCTCCGCAGTGTGCGCTTTTGAGTAGTGTTCGCGAGTTCTGGATACTCTCCTGTTGACAGATACCTCTTAATGTCATGAAACCATGGTTTTCCATCTGCTTCGTCCTCGACATGAGCACAGTAAGCGGGTTGATCCTGGATATTTACCAGGATAGGATCAATGAAGTTCTTATCTGGATGCTGAATCATGGATGATAGAGTGGCCAATGGATCGGCGAACTCATTCTGGACTCTGGGGACATGCCGAAATTCTGTCTTTGTAAACCTCTTCCTCAACTCCTGTACGTGATGCAAGTATGGGAGTATCTTGGAGTTCTTGGTTGCCCACTCTTCTCGAACCTGATGTATGAGCAAGTCGGAATCCCCGATCACTAGTAACTCTTGAACGTTCATGTCAATGGCCAGCTTGAGCCCCAAGATGCAGGCTTCGTACTCGGCCATGTTGTTGGTGCACGGGAACCTGAGTTTGGCGGACACCGGATAATGCTGACCTGTTTCTGATACTAGAACTGCTCCTATGCCAACTCCTTTAAAGTTTGCTGCTCCGTCGAAGAATATTTTCCAGCCATCATAGGATTTTGCAATGTCTTCTCCTATGAAAGAGACCTCCTCGTCAGGAAAATACGTATTTAGAGGCTCGTATTCTCCACCCACGGGGTTTTCGGCAAGATGATCGGCCAGTGCTTGCCCTTTGATCACTTTCTGGGTCACGTAGACAATATCGAATTCACTTAGCAGGATTTGCCATTTGGCTAACTTGCCCATGGGCATGGGCTTCTGAAAGATGTACTTTAGCGGATCCATCCTTGATATGAGATAAGTGGTATAGGCACAGAAATAATGCCTCAATTTCTGAGCTACCCAAGTCAGCGCACAACACGTGCGCTCTAGCAGGGAATACCGGGCCTCATACGGGGTGAACTTCTTGCTGAGATAGTAGATGGCTTGCTCCTTTCTCCCTGTTTCATCCTGTTGTCCCAAAACACAGCCGAATGCCCCATCCAGTACTGCAAGGTAGAGCAATAGCGGTCTACCCGGTTTGGGCAGAACCAGGACTGGCGGCGTTGACAGGTATTCCTTGATTCTGTCGAAGGCCTTTTGAAGATCATTAGTCCATTTAGTGGCGGCGTCCTTTTTCGACATCTTAAAGATTGGTTCATAAATGATAGTGGACTGGGCTATGAACCGGCTGATGTAGTTGAGTCTCCCCAAGAAACTCATAACCTCTTTCTTGCTCTTTGGCGGTGGCAATTCCTGAATGGCTTTAACCTTTGACGGATCCAGCTCTATTCCTCGGCGACTTACGATGAACCCAAGCAGTTTTCCGACGGGAACCCCGAACGCACATTTGGCGGGATTTAGTTTCAAGTTGTTTCTTCTCAGTTTGTTGAAGAGCTTCCTCAGATCTTCCATGTGATTAGTGGCTCTCTTGGATTTGATGATGACGTCGTCTACATACACCTCGATCTCCTTGTTTATCATGTCATGGAAAATAGTAGTCATGGCCCTCATGTAGGTGGCCCCAGCATTCTTCAATCCAAACGGCATCATCTTGTAACAATATATTCCCCACGGCGTGATGAAAGCCGTTTTCTCCGCGTATTCTTCGTCCATCCATATCTGATGATATCCGGCAAAACAATCGGCGAATGACTGCAGCTCGTGCTTGGCCCAGTTGTCGATCAGGATGTGTATGTTCGGTAAGGGGAAGTCGTCTTTCGGACTGGCCCGGTTGAGGTCCCGGTAGTCGACACAGACTCTGACCTTCCCGTCTTTCTTTGGCACTGGCACAATGTTGGCTAACCATGTTGGGTACTCCACTACGCTGAGGACCTTGGCTTTGACTTGTTTGGTATCTTCTTCCTTGATTTTCAAACTCATATTTGGCTTGAACTTTCTGAGTTTCTGCTTTACCGGCGGACATGTTGGGTCTGTTGGCAGTTTGTGAGCTACAATAGATGTACTGAGACCGGTCATATCATCATACGACCAGGCAAATATGTCCTCATATTCTTTTAAGAACTCCGTGTACTCTTCCTTTTCTGACGGTGACAGGTGAACACTGATGTACGTTTCCTTGACATTCTCTGTATTCCCCAGGTTGATGACCTCAGTTTCGTCCAGGTTAGACTTAGGTCTATTCTCAAAGTCCTCGACCTCTTTAACGATCTCTTCTGGTATCTCATCCTCTTCTGAGTCTATATCCGTTTGTTGCGTTACCTCGTCGCATGTCACACTCGTTGGTTCATCAAGATAAGTAATAGTAATGCTGTGTAAAATAAAATAAATGATAGAGAAAAATAATAAGAGCGAGACTTATAAGAAACTGAAATACTTTGATAAATTCCAAAATCGTTTTGAACATCGGAGCTCTTTTCAAAATTGTAAAGATAATACTGAAGGGAAATCAACTAGCAAAAAGTAAAAGATAATGCATAGTGCTTTGTTCAACCTTGCTACCCCGAAGCTTTCCGGGCCTTGGTGGTTCTGATGGACCAATTGTTGAGGCGCGCTCCTCGGCTCACAGCTTGTATGGAAGGGCCTTCCTCCCCTTCCTCCTCGAGAATGACATGACAGTCCATATTGTCATCTTCCAAGAACAGGTTCTTCATTGCTGCCAATGTTTCATCTTCCTCTGACCCATATATGATGTCTGCTGGCTGGAAAGTTTGCTCCAGGCGGGGTATTGGGTGCTCCAGCGGGTAGTAAGGGCCGCGCCATGGTGGCGACCAGTTCCTGAATTCTTGCCAAGTATATTCATACCCTAACCCGAAAGTGGTGCCATGTTTCTTCAGTTTGATAGGCTTGGTGATTCCTTGGAGGTTCTTGCCGAGCCCTTTGCCAGGTTCATACCCGCTCCAATTCAGTATACTTTCTATCTTGTTATCCCACCACTTATCTTTGTCCACGGCGTTGACTTGCTCAACCTGGTGGTAGGTTTCTCCTCGTAGCTTCCTTCTTCCTTCAATCGCTGGGATGGTTTGGCGACTGTATATGGGGTTACTCCCGTCACCATGAATAATCACCTCTTGGTGATTCCACTCGAATTTCATTGCCTGGTGTAGGGTTGATGCTACAGCTCCAACGGCGTGGATCCAAGGCCGTCCCAGTAATAAGTTGTATGATGCTGGGATGTCTATTACTTGAAAATCAACATCGAACCAAGTTGGTCCCATTTGCAGACATAAACTGATCTCCCCAATAGTGGACCTTTGGGAACCATCAAAAGCTTTGACGTTGATAGCCCCATCCTTGATTTCATGTAGACTCTTCCCCAATGTTCTGAGGGTCATCAATGGACAAATGTTGAGGCTGGACCCTCCATCAATCAAAGTCCTGGTGATGAAATAGTCTTCGCATTGCAAAGTGATGTGCAACGCTTTGTTGTGGCCTAAACCTTCAGGGGGCAACTCATCCTCGTGGAAAGTGATCTTATGACTCTCCAATATCTGCCCGACCATGTTTGCCATCTCTCCTCCAGTTATGTTACTGGGTACATATGCCTCGCTCAGTATCTTCATCAGGGCATTCTTATGTGTCTCGGAGCTCTACAGTAGAGCTAGAATGGAGATCTGCACTGGTGTTTTATTTAATTGATCAACAAGTAAGTATTCTTTCGCCTGTATCTTCCGCCAGAGATCATTGGGCCCAGTTTCAATAGGCCGTCCAGAAGACTGCTTATTTGATTCAACTAAGTGCTCCAGAGTATAAATTCTGTTGGTTCTGGTCATACCCTATGCTGCAATTGCTTCTCCAGACCTAGTTTTCCCTTCCTTCTTACCTCTGCGGTGTAATCCCTAGGAATGGCCTGTGTATGGAATGGCGTTATGGCTGACATTGCTACAGGAATGGGAACCCTTGTGTTAGGAGGTAATACAGCAACTTCAAATGGTGTAGGTGCCATTGGAGACCCAAACTCCACCTCAATTGGCTCTGCAGTCTTTGTGGATGACGGTGTTTCAAACACGAGAGGCACGGACATGTTTACTTCAGCATCCCCAGAGGGCTGGATCTGGACTACGATTGGATTCAGTGTGACTGTTGGTTTCTTGGGCTCTTCACTTTCGAAAATCAATCCAATTGACCCTTTGGGGTCCCAATCATCTTCTACCTCGATCATATGCACGCCTCCACCCTTATGAGCAGGCAAGGGATTGTTGCGAACACTAGGAGTAGGCTCCTTCGCCACGATGATTTTGTTGTCAATTAGAGCTTGGATTTTGTATTTCAAAGATCGGCACTCATCAATGGTATGCCCTTTCATGTCGGAATGGTATGTATAGGTTTTATTTGGATTGACCCATTGGGAAGGATTTTCTGGAGTTATGGCGGGGATTGGGGTGACGTAACCGGCTGCTTTGAGTCTTTCATATAGTTGGTCGATTGGTTCGGCGATGGCGGTGTATTGCTTAGGAGGTCTACGGTCGAAATTAGGGCGTGGCCTGGGGAAGTTTTGGCGGGCGGGAGGTGATTGGTAGTGAGAAGGCTGAGCATTATAGGCTTGGTAGACGGGTGCGGGTTGGGAATATCTTGGTGAGGTAGGTTGATATGTTGGGGAGGATGATGATTGGTAAGCAGGTGATGGAATTTGGTAAGAAGGCGGAGGTGCTTGGTAATTGGGGACAGGTTGGTATGTGAGAGGGGGTACCGGGTAGGCTTGGTATTTTACTGGGGACTTTGTTCTCTGTGCAACCATCACGGCACTCACATCCTTTTTCTTGGACGTGCCACCAGACTGTAGAGCCTTGTTGGTAGCCTGCAATGCCTCCAAATTAGTGACCATACCACTTTTAATACCTTCCTCAATATTTTCTCCTAGCTTGATGATGTCGGAGAATTTCTGGCCCTCTATCAGCATTAACCTCTCATAATACAGTGGATCCTGAGCTCGGACAAAAAATCTATTCATCTGTTCTTCTTCTAAGGCTGGCCTGACCTTAGCAGCCTCGGACCTCTATCGAGTAGCATACTCGCGGAGCAGTAGGTTTCTTTTTCAGATTCTGGATGAAGAAGACATCTGGTGCATTTTCTGTATTGAATCTGAACCTGTCCATGAAATTGGACACCATTCCTACCCAGCTTGTCCACTTCTTGGGATCTTGGATGATGTACCAAGATAGCGCATCGCCTTTCAAACTTCTCATGAAGAGTTTCATGCGAATCTTTTCATCTCTTCCTACGCCGACCAACTTATCACTATATGTCCTCAAATGGACCTGGGATCCCCTGAGCCATCAAACATCTCGAACTTGGGAGGTTTGTACCCCTCGAGAAGTTCGACGTCTGGCTGAATGCAAAGATCCTCATAATTCAACCCCTCAATACCTTTGTTTCCTTCAACACCCTGGACTTGGCTAGTCAGTTTCTTAAGCTCGGCAGCCAGGTTTTTGATGAGAGAGTGTTTGTCATCAAACTCCGGTGTGTTTGTAATGGGCTAAGTGTATTGTGGTAGGGTTTCCACATAGATGGGAGTGTGGTGGGGATGATCATTTGATGGTCCAGGGATGAGGAGTGGGGTGTTGTTGTGACATGTGTTGCAATTATGATGAGAAGCGGGTTGTTTCTGCGGCATCGGGATGTTCTGTGGAGGTATGGGGTGTTGAGCATTGGGAAAGTTGACATCTGGAGTAGAGAGGGAGAATGACAAGCTCGCCAAGTTCCGGACTTGGTCTAGTTCTTCTTGAAATTTCAGTAGCTTCTGTTCGAGCTGGGCGGCACTTTCTTTGGACACCTGAATACCCTGAGGAACCTCTACCCTTTCAGTTGTTGTTCACGTCCTCCATTTTTGCTTTGTTCTTGCCTTTGATAGGACTTGGAGGAGGAGGAGGTGAAGGGCCCTTAGATCTTGTAGAGTAGGATGATGATGCCAGAGTGCACGAACTAGCCTTGAGGGGAATAAAAATAAAAGAAAAAAAAACAAAAAGGTAACAAGTTAGTATGGATTTCGAGAAAAAATATTGCAATATTTAAACACGTAGTATAAGAATATGCATCGTGTCCTAAATTGGGTGCCTCGTTGTGCCCGGGGTATGCCTAGCAGCAAGTTAATTTGGAGAACTTATAATTCTAAATGCCTCATTTTATTGATAAAAATAAGACGAATCCCAAAACGACACTAAGATTGCATAAAGTAAAAATGTCACTAATGGCCATTGGCCTTATTACATTTTAAAGCAAAAAGGAAAAGAGACTCCTAACTATTTGGTCCCAGAAGGACCTTCCCAAGATTCGGCATCTTTAGCTCCATCGAACAGCTTCACCAGCTCATGCAGCCCCAGTAGTAGATAAGCCCCAGCCAAATGTCCTCCTTCATTTCCCTCAGCGTTTTGGCAATTCTTGATCCTCCGGATGAATTTCCCTTCCAGCTCTACCAACCCTCGCTCCAAATGTCCTAGACGCTTGTTGGCGCTGACAGCCATATCCTTCCATTCCTCGATCAACTTATGATTTGCTTTTTGAATTTCCTGATCTTCACTCTCGCACTCCCTGATCCTCTTGCGCAACTGGTTGTATTTAACCTGTATTTCAGCCCTGTAAGGCTCTATGGAATCCTTTTCCAGGATAATCTTGCTGTTCCACATGTGTTGAGCTTGACATTTGTATGAACTATCGTCGTCTTGGAAATCAGCCATGAAATGCCTCATCTTTTCGACCTTTGGTACGACTTGCTTTCTCCCTGCCTGCCTCATGACTCGGAGAGGGACATAGGGATAAGTTCCCCTCAGACAAATGAGTATAAGAAATGGAGCGTCCCGAGAGCGGATGATGAACTCTCCAGTGGGGAACCATTCGAACATCCACTGCACCTTATCTTCTTTCAAGTTTTCAAACAACTCTACCCATCCTCGAGCATCCCCCGGCTGAGAAAACATGTCAGGCATATAGTTCATTCTCTTGGGATGGTGAAAGGCTATATGATCATTCCACGGCCTTCGCGGAAGCTCTTGACGGTATTGACCCCTTTGGAGATGTACTATAAGCCATAGTTGGAGTAGTAAGTTGCAACCCTCAAAGTGACTGGCCCCTCGTTAACAGTTCTCTAAAGCTCGGTAGATTTCAGCAACAATCATGGGCACTATGCTGAAAGGCCGCCCTCCAATCCCTTCAATTAGTGTCTTGGTTACCATGGCTAGTCAGGTATGGATCCTAGCCTTCTTCATAGGAAACACAATCATTCCCAAAAAGCAGAACATAAAGACAAAAACCCTCCTGTGGATATGCCCTAGTGATGTGTGGGCGAATTCATCTGAATAGGTGCGGTAGGACTTGCTATGACCGTACCTCTCGTACATATAGTCGAAAGGAATATAGGAGTCCTTCAAACAAGTCAAATCTGAGTTTCTCTTCAACCCCATCATTTTGAAGAAACCCCTACCCTTGCAGTTTTCTAGCATGAGCAAACCCGGAGTTTCCCAAGAAATACCGGCTAACCCACCTATTTCTTCGAGCAATGGGGTTACTTCAAGGTCCCTAAATCGAAACACTGATGTATCACTGTCCTAGAATAAGGTCGCAGCCTCTATGATTTTGTTGTCTGGCTGGATTTCCAAAAGAGAAGGTAAGTTCCCCAAATACTTGCGGACGAGAGTCCGGTCACTGGAATGAAGGTCATCCCACCAACTTAGCAACCTTGGGTGAATGTTGGTTACCATGCCGAATCTGGGGATTTCGTGCCTCATTTCTGCAAAACAAAGTGTTAGTCCCTTACCTCACCGGACTCGACTATTTAAATCAATAATTAGCATAATGGCATTTAGTTCTCCAAATAAATGCACAGAACAATGATGTTGTCCGTTTGGATTCCAGGGGAACCCTAGTGGACTTTGGACAAGGCTATCTTAAAAAGTCATTATGTAGACAACATAACTGACTCGACTAGGTTTGACAGTGATGCATGAACAATTAAATAGAATAAGGTTTCTATGAGGTGCTAGACCGGTACCCTTGAGCGGACAACTCAAGAGGGAAAGGCACAGAACCGTCGATTCCACCGCTGATCGACTGGTTTTACCGCAAATATGCCTTTGCCAAAATTAGGGGGTAATAATATCGAAAGAGCACAACTACTCATCAAGCGTTGCTATGGTATTTGTTTGGCACGAGTGAAATATGATGTTGAAGATGCAATTACAAAAAATGAAGCAAATTGCCACGTATTTTCACGTTCGTAATGATTACTGTAATTGCTCGAAAATTACAACGGTATTGGAGGAAAATAGTAAATGAAAGCGTTAAAGAAAGAAAAAGAAACAAAAAGCCAAGTCAATTTCGAAGTAGATGAGAGATAAAGACATTAAATAAAAGCAATAAAGTCACGAATAACATGTAATGGTAAAAGCCTAAAGAAGTCCCCAGTAGAGTCGCCATGATGTCGATGCCCCCTTTATCTCGCAAAATCGGGTTTACGACATTTGAGAAGACAACTCTATTCCCGTGTGAGAATTAGGTTTTTGGAATTGAAAAGTCGCCACCTAATGATTATGTGCATTAGGACACTGAGAGTTTTGAGTTTGAAAACCAGAGTTCGGGTAAGGGCTAGAAATTATCTCGAGGGGAAGGTGTTAGGCACCCCTCAAGATCCACTAGTGTGGTTCCCGACCATGCTATGTTGTGACTTTAATGCAAATAAGTATACAAATAACTTCACACTTAAGGGTTACTAATAGATACGTAACAAGTATGTTGGAATCAAGGTCTAGATGATCTACAATTTGTTTGAGGGAGGGTCTAAATGCAGAAAATTAATCAAGACATTGAATAAAGAAGGAAGAAAAATTTAGGGGAAAAAGGAATAATGCAGTAAAATTAAAGAGGGGTTTTGGGTCGTTGAAAAGACAGAATTTTATTGATATAAAACAAAGTCACATAAAGGAAAGGGGGTCCTAGGTTTGTAAAACACATGGATCATCCACACAACACCGGTAATCAATCGTACGCATAGCGTTATCATGTGATCATCATCTCCATGTCTATCCTTCCCACCCCGTTAAGGTATTTAAGCGTGGAATGGTATCGTTACCCACTACATGCTATTACCCGTCCCACCTATCAGTCCTGGAGGCGTTTAGGACTACTAATCCTAAAAGGGAGGGAGCTTGGATTTTCAGGGGTTTTAAAAGGATAAAGTCCTAGGGCGACAAACAAAACACGTAAAGCAGTTAACGGGGAAATAAGAACAATTAAAGGCTCAAGTAGGCCTCCTCATTTAAAGAAACGAATTGCTTAGCATGTCTTACACATACTGTTTAGGTCATTAGTTTAAATTAGCGTAGGAAGAATTGATTTACCACATATTTCCCAGATAGGGAGTCCAAATTAGTCCTGCTTAAGTGTAGTTGTCGAAAACTGACAGTTGATTCATTATCTAACTATTTGTATGTTAAACAGGGCCTATAGGCATGATATCTATTTATCCAGGGACGGAGGAATAACTGATTGCAAAAAGTCATTAGTTATAAGCTCTACGGGTGATAAACAAATTGCCAATGATTTTAAACTCAGGAACGAGTGGTGATTCTCATTAAGTTGATAGTTCCTATAGGCATGCTTTCTAGGTGTAAATGATTTTGAGCAGAGATCCTATAGGCGGGTTATCTATATGTAATGAGTTATTTTATTTCCTATAAGCAGGCTTGCCTAATGACAAATGTATATGCAAAGTGCAGGAAGTCCTATAGGTATATTATCTATACAATATGCAGAGCTTCATTATCGATTTATTGCCATGGTATTATTACAAAGTGCAGAAAACCTATAGGCACGATATCTATGTGAAAAATGCAGGCTTTGAAAGTGATAACCCTATGAACATGGTTTCTAGGGGAAATGCAAAATTTTAAATAGTAAATATCCTATAAACATGGTATCTACGTGAAAATGCAGAGTTTGAAAGTAATGATCCTATGAACATGATTTCTATGTGAGATGCAGAATATTAAAGGGTAAATATCCTATAGACATGATTTCTATGTGAAAATGCAGAATTTTAAAGAGTAAATATCTTATAGACATGATTTCTACCCCTTTGGCATGCATTCAGTCCCATCCCCTTCACTATACCCCAGTAGTTATTACAAAGTTATTTACAAAGCTTATTATAGACCAAGCGAATCAGAAGGAATAATAAAATTACATCAGTGATTACATCTACATNATTTAACCTGTATTTCAGCCCTGTAAGGCTCTATGGAATCCTTTTCCAGGATAATCTTGCTGTTCCACATGTGTTGAGCTTGACATTTGTATGAACTATCGTCGTCTTGGAAATCAGCCATGAAATGCCTCATCTTTTCGACCTTTGGTACGACTTGCTTTCTCCCTGCCTGCCTCATGACTCGGAGAGGGACATAGGGATAAGTTCCCCTCAGACAAATGAGTATAAGAAATGGAGCGTCCCGAGAGCGGATGATGAACTCTCCAGTGGGGAACCATTCGAACGTCCACTGCACCTTATCTTCTTTCAAGTTTTCAAACAACTCTACCCATCCTCGAGCATCCCCCGGCTGAGAAAACATGTCAGGCATATAGTTCATTCTCTTGGGATGGTGAAAGGCTATATGATCATTCCACGGCCTTCGCGGAAGCTCTTGACGGTATTGACCCCTTTGGAGATGTACTATAAGCCATAGTTGGAGTAGTAAGTTGCAACCCTCAAAGTGACTGGCCCCTCGTTAACAGTTCTCTAAAGCTCGGTAGATTTCAGCAACAATCATGGGCACTATGCTGAAAGGCCGCCCTCCAATCCCTTCAATTAGTGTCTTGGTTACCATGGCTAGTCAGGTATGGATCCTAGCCTTCTTCATAGGAAACACAATCATTCCCAAAAAGCAGAACATAAAAACGACAAAAAACCCCGTCCTCGTGGATA
>NW_017672628.1:23707-83634 GCF_001879085.1 Nicotiana attenuata
TTCATTATCGATTTATGCCATGGTATTATTACAAAGTGCAGAAAACCTATGGGCATGGTATCTATGTGAAAAATGCAGGCTTTGAAAGTGATAACCCTATGAACATGGTTTCTAGGGGAAATGCAAAATTTTAAATAGTAAATATCCTATAAACATGGTATCTACGTGAAAATGCAGAGTTTGAAAGTAATGATCCTATGAACATGATTTCTATGTGAGATGCAGAATATTAAAGGGTAAATATCCTATAGACATGATTTCTATGTGAAAATGCAGAATTTTAAAGAGTAAATATCTTATAGACATGATTTCTACCCCTTTGGCATGCATTCAGTCCCATCCCCTTCACTATACCCCAGTAGTTATTACAAAGTTATTTACAAAGCTTATTATAGACCAAGCGAATCAGAAGGAATAATAAAATTACATCAGTGATTACATCTACATCTAATCAGCCTAATCCAGACTCAAAGTCTAATAATATGAGATAAACCAACTTCCAGGATCGGATTTTCAAAGCCTTTCTCTTATTTGGGATGTGTCAAAGTTCCAAGGAACTTCAAGAATTCCAGGCAATGCTTACACCCCAAATATCATTGCAGAGTTAAGAACATAGTGCAGTGTGGAAGGGCCAGCCCTCAAATGTCCAAGTTCAGAGGGAACTCAAGGTCCCAAGGCAAGGCTCATAGGAGGGGGGGCAGAGCTTAGAGACTAGGAGTAAGTGTAAGTGCAATGAAAGGGAATTAGGGGGAGCTAGGGCAGGCTGGTGGTTATGCCCAGCAACTGGAATGATGGCACACCCCTGACCAGTCGGTCAGCTTAAAAATTAAAGAGTTAGGACCTTTTGAAGGTCAGGTTCAGCCCTGGACATCAACTTGGAAGCTGCCAGGCTATACCTTAACTCAATACACATAAGGGAATGGGGTATGGGAAATTTAAAGAGGCTAGGATCCAAAGGACCCAGTTTTAAACCATGACAATAACTTTGTATATTGCCATGTCTTAAACTATAGCCCAAGCGCATAAAAGGGGGATGGGGATAGGGATTCATTGCAGCAACAGATAGCAAGACATAAGTATTACTTTAAAGTTGAACTCTACAAAGCAGTAAAGTAGGCATGTGCATGAAAGCTTGTAAATAAACACATTGGAGTTGACGCTAGAATCAAAAGTAGGACATAACAGTTTCAGAAAAATAAATGAAAAGCAGAAGCTTTGGTAAGCCAAATTGCGAGCAGGCAATGCAAAAGATCTCAAAAGAGAGTAAAGAGTGCAAGAGAGTTTGTGATTCGAAAATCAGTGAATGAGGATTGTTGAAAGTATAGAAGGGAAGGCCCTTTTTATAGCGCAGCAAGTAAGTAAGAAAACGTATGGGAAATAACCTTGAAAATCAATTTCCCTTCAATTAAGGGATTCTGATTTCCAACGGGTAAAGATAATTAAGGAAAGGGTCAATCAGAATATTTTTCCAAGCAGTACAATAAAGGGTAAATACATAAAAACTATTTAAGGTAAAAGTCTATTGGTACTTGATTTGTGAAAAACAAGGAAAGGGAATCAGTAAAACAGCCAGTAAAAAAACCAATTTGAAAGCCTGGTTCGATTGAACCGAGTCAGAATAGTGGTGAAGGAAAGTTTAATTTAGGGGAAAATCAGTAACAATCAAGTAAGAAACATTAAAGGGATTCAGAATCAATTAACAGTTGGCAAAACCTTTGAAAGAGAAGCTCTCATATATAAAACACATAGACATGTCAAGCAAAAAGGATGTCATGCTAATTACGAAAGACTAGCAAGAAAGTTTCAAAATCACAAATGCAGAAAAAGTTCAAATTCAGTTCATAAACTCGGAGTGAGTCTGAGAGTTCAAGGTTTCAAAGTAGAACCCCTGTCCAAACACAAAATCAAACTTGCCAAAGAAACCCCAAAATCTTAGGGTTTTTAAACTCGAATTCGACACAGAGATGAGAAGGCAAGCTATTGAAACAGACTCAGAGACCTCTTTCAGAGTCTCATGAGAAAACATACAAGCACAATAGCAGGTCCAAGGCAAATAGAACATAGAAACTAATTTGAAGTACAGGGGAACAAGTTTCAAGAAAAGCTTGGAATTTAAACGAGTTCAGGGAATAAAGGGGTAGTGTAAACTTAAGGAAATAGTCGATGAAACACATCTAGAAAGAACAAAGTCTGGTAAAGGAAAACAAAGGACTAAAACTCAGTAGGAAAACACAGTAAAGGAACACATAAGATAGGCATGTGAGAGCATGATATTGAAACCAGTAGGAGACAGAACGGAGCACAACAGAAAACTTCATAATACAGAAAATATAAGAACACACGAAAAAGCATGCGAATCAGAAAAGAGCAAATAAGAACATAGCATGGATCGATTCACACTAAGAAAAGAAGCAGAAGAAGAGTCAGAAACATTTTCAAGAACCTTTTCCAGAAACCCTAATCGAAAAGAAGTAACTTTTTGAATGAAAATAGGAGAAAACGTTTAAGAAACTTAAGCAATATTGCAAAAATATAACAGATCTAAAAATAATCGGAGAGAACCTCGATAGTTAGGGTTTCAGATGAACCCTACAATGAGAAATGCTTCAAAAATGTCCGATCTAAGTCGGATGAGGGAGAATCAGGCTCTTGAGGCTTAAATAAGCCGGAACAAAGGCCGGAGAGGCCATGGAACCAAAGATCTGAGAAGATCTGAAAGAGAACCATCTGAGCCAGACTTTGAAACCTCGAACATCCAAGGTTTAATGGTGGAGGGGGTGAGTATAGACCATCCATGGCCTGAAAAGCCATGGATTCCGGTGGAGTGGTGGTTGGGAAGGGCAGGAGAAGATTAGGGTTTCGACGAACCGTTGAGAGAGTTTGAGAGACGAAAGGATTTCAAAGGCGGCTATCAGAATGAAATGAGGGATTAGGGTAGGTCGTTTGGGGTTAAAATGGTAAGTGGGAATTATGGTCGTTGACCAAAATGATCAACGGCCTGGATTAATAACAGGAACCGGGCGGATTTTTAAATTGGGTCGGGGCCGGGTAAAATGAAATTGGGTTGGTCTAATTAGGCCTGGGTCAATTAGGGTTAAAATTGAAATGCAAAGTAGGATATAATTGAAATGAAATGGGGCTAAATGTTAAATAGCCATTTTTCCCTTTTTATTTATAAAAAATAGTAAAGATGATTTTAAAAGCAAATTAAAAGTACTGAGCCAGTAAATAATACATAAATATTAATTTAAAAATACTGGAACCAATTTTATAATTATGAAATTCTATCAATCTTTAAATAGGCTAAAATTGCAATTATAGGCAATTTAGTCTTTTAAATACCAAACAAATTTGAAAAAAATATACAAAAAATTACCTCAACTATATTTTGGTATAAATATGAGAATAAAATAAATTATTCACCAAAATTGATAGTTTTTGGGAATAATTACTGATTTTTGTACTGCTAAAGTGGACAATAAATTGATTTTAAAAATCTTTAAAAATTAGAAAAAGTACCAAAATACTTGGGCATGCTTATATATGCATATACATGTTATTTTGAAAGTATTTTGTATATATAAAAAATACATAGGGAAAAATTGGGTATCAACAAATACCCCTTCGACCAAGCTAAATCTGGCAGCCTTGGTCCAAAGGTCTCTCGTTTATTTGGGATCCGAAGGTAATTTTTCGGTCTTCAAGTAGTCTATGTATTTGTTCCTCCAATCCCAAGTCAAACTCGTTGAGTTTACTTGGGTGTGACCTTCTTCTATCACCGACTTCATTAGCTGCACTATCATTTCCGAATCCAATTCATCGGCATCGACTAATGACCCAAAGTTAGCCAGTGCATCGGTCTCGCTGTTCTGATCTCGAGGTACGTGCTGCAGGGAGCATTCCCTGAATTGATGTAGAGTTACCTGTAATTTGTTCAAATACCTTCGCATACATTTTTCTTTTACTCCGAACATCCCGTTAACTTGATTTACCACGAGGGGGGAGTCGCACTTAGCTTCGATCACCTCGGCCCCAAGGCTCTTAGCCAATTCTAGACCTACAATCATGGCCTCATACTCGGCCTCGTTGTTAGTCAATTTCACAATTCTAATAGATTGCCTAATTACATTTCCCGTAGGCAGTTTTAATACGATGCCGAGCACGGACTCCTTCGCATTTGAGGCACCGTCCGTGAAAAGGGTCCACATTCCCTAAATTGTCCCTGAGGTTAACAGTAATTCCCTTTCGACTTTGGGTACTAAGGCCGGTGTAAAGTCAACCATGAAGTCTGCCAAAATCTAAGAATTTATGGCGGTTCGTGGTCGATGCTCGATATCCTACCCGCTAATTTCCACAGTCCATTTGGCCAACCAGCCCGAGAGCTCAGGCTTGTGCACGATGCTCCTTAGCGGGAAGAGGTAACAACTCATATGGGGTAGCATTGAAAGTATGGCTTTAGCTTCCTGGAAGTGCTTAGCAAAGCGAGTGCCAATTTTTCCAGGTGAGGATACATGATACAACCTCGCCTAGAGTTCTACTGACATAGTAAATAGGGAATTTCATACCTTCTTCCTCCCGAACTAAGACTCCACTTACCACCACCTTAAATATTGTCAGGTAGAGGTACAATTGTTCGTCTGCCTTCGGAGTACGCAACAGGGGCGGACTCGATAGGTACCGTTTGAGTTCTTCCAAAGCTTACTGGCATTCTGGGTCCATGAAAAGTTATTCTTCTTCTTTAACAGTGAGAAGAATCGATGGCTTTTGTTTGAGGACCTCGAGATGAACTGGCCTAGGGCAGCTATACGCACAGTTAGTCATTGAACGGCCTTGATGTTTTCCACCACGGTTATCTCCTTATGGCTTTGACTTGTTGGGATTGATCTCGATCCCTCGATTGGATACCATGAACCCAAGGAATTTTCCCGATCCGACCACGAATGCGCACTTCTCCCGGATCAGTTTCATATTGTATTTGTTCAGGATGTCGAAGGTCTCCTGCAAATATTTCAAATGGTCCTCCGCTCGCACAAACATGACCAACATATTATCAATATAAACTTCCATTTATTTTCCTATATATTCTTCAAACGAAATTACATTATAATAGAAGGTGCCAAATTTAGTGATGAAAGAAGTCTCTTCTTGATCGTCCGGGTCCATCCGAATATGGTTGTACCCGGAGTAGGCATCGAGAAAGCTGAGTATCTCATACACGGTTGTAGCAATCATCCGATCGATGTTAGGCAAAGGGAAAGAATCCTTAGGCCACGCCTTATTTAGGTCTTTGTAATCTGCGCACATTCTTAGCTCATTCCCTTTTTGGAAACTACCCCTACGTTAGCTAACCAGTCCGGGTATTTAACTTCCCGGATGGACCCTATTTTAAGGAGTTTGGATACCTCGTCCTTGATGAGCGCATGCTTGATCTCTGATTGCGTTTGTAAGCATTTACATCCTATCAGATTTAAATCCATTAATCGATTATCTTTGTTACGGTATATTGCCAGAAAATCCTCGAAGGAAAACGGAAATCCGAAGGAGAGCCCCTTGTTTTCTTTATTACATGAATACACTCTACAGACAATCATTTGATGGAGTGCTCCTACGTTGTTTGGGGACTAACGAATCCCTTCAATCCTTGCAAGAAGCACACTCTGGAGTATGTGGTGCGCATCAATCTGGGCCAAAACTTCATTTCCACATAAAAAGAATGGGGTATTATTGGCCAACCATGGTGAAAGATTGTTTCGATTATGCTCGGAGGTGTAAAGCTTGCCAATTCCATGCTAACTTCATACATCAACCACCTAAAGTATTACACCCAACTGTTGCTTCTTGGCCATTTGATGCTTGGGGTTTGGATGTTGTTGTTCCATTGCCAAAGTCTTCTGGTGGACATCTATACATTTTGTCCGCAACTGATTACTTTTCGAAGTGGGTTGAAGCTATTTATCTTAAAGAAGTAAAGAAGGAAAATGTGGCTAACTTCATCCGAGTCAATATTATCTATCGCTTTGGAATTCCTCGATATATATTGACAGACAATGGTAAGACATTTGATAACAAGTTGATAAATAAAATATGTAATCTTTTTGGCTTCAAGAAACGCAATTCCTCCATGTATTATGCTGCTGCCAATGGACGTGCTGAAGCATTTAATAAGATGATGTGCAACTTGTTGAAAAAGGTTGTCTCTAAGTCTAAGAGTGATTGGCATGAAAGGATGGAAGAAGCTCTTTGGTTATACAGGACCACATATCGCACACCAACGCAAGCGACTCCTTATTCACTTGTTTATGGAGTTGATGCGGTCCTTCCACTTGAGCGTCAAATCCCATCGTTGTGGCTTGCCATTCAAGAAGGACTCACTGATGAAGAAAATGCTCAGTTACGCCTCGAATAATTGGAAGCTCTTGATGAAAAGAGGCTAGAAGCTAACAAAGCCTTGAATGTTATCAAGCTCGCCTGTCTTAATCTTTTAACAAAAGGGTACGCCTTAGATCTTTCCAAGTGGGTGACCAAGTTCTTGTGGTCAAAAGGATTACTATTACCTCTCGTCGATCTGGGGGCAAATTCTCTGCTAAGTGGATGGACCATATACCGTACAAGAGGTATACTCAAGTGGCGCTTACATGATAGTTGACTCAGAAGGTTTGCGGATTGGCCCCATCAACGGGAAATTCATGAAGAGATACTATCCTTGAAGAAAACAAATATGCTTCTCAACGCATAAGCCTAAACCGCAAGTTATAATGCTCCTCAACTCACGAGCCTAAACTGCAAGATATAATTCTTCTCGGCACATGAGTATATATTGTATGTACCAAAGCTCCCCAATTTTGAACTGAATCTTTAAGACGTAAAGCTCTTCAAATTCGAGCAAAAACTCAAGTCGAAAGCTCATCAAAGTCGATCAAGGACTTCAAACCAGAAAGTTTTTCAAATTCGAGCCAAACTTCAAGACATAAAGCTCTTCATGGATTTATTTGATTTCCATGAAGTATGTTGTGGATCTTCTTGAAGTATTCGATTATCAAGAATTATCCGGCCACTTCTTCATCTCTTTGTGAATATCCCGTGAGTTTATGGGATTTTCGAGATGATCTCCATTTTTGAGATATTTTTTAAAGGATTATGTAACCCTTTTTATAAGAGTGATCTAGGGTTTTGGTAGAGTAGCTTCTAAGCAACACTGACAGACTCCTAGAATTTCAAGAGGTCTTGTAGTATTCTGAATTTAGGATTTAACTCGATCCATTAAGATATCGATGTCTACAGCGTTCTCCTCTTCTACTTAACCACATGGAACTCTAGGTCCAAACTCAGCTTATGAGTCGTTACCTCCGGTGGGATCCCTGTTATGTCAAGATGAGACCAAGAAAAACAATCTATGTTAGCTTTAAGAAAATTATTGAGTTTTTTCCTTAGCTCGGGGGTTAACCTCGTGCCCAGGTATACCTTTTGATGTGGTAGGTGTTTGATTAACATGACTTGCTCCAACTTTTCGACCGCCAATTTTGTGGCGTCAGTGTCATCAGGAGCTATGAATGATCTCGGAATTTCATAATCATCCTCCTCGTCTACTCCTCGTTCCTCCGATTCGTCCAAGACCGACGTTAGTGATTGCTATTTAATTTCCTCTTTTTTGGTCGGCTCCGTGTTCATTGATGTCGAAACTGTAGGCACCGAGAGTACATTGTCAACTGCGAAAATCACTTTTGCAGTCGCCTGCTCTCGAGACCGTCTTGACTCCTCCCATTGTAGGGAATTTGAAGGACTAGTGCAAGGTCGAGGGTATTGCCCTCATGTTGTGAACCCACGACGTTCCTATTAGAGCGTTATACCTCATGTCCCCTTTGATCACGTAGAACTTTGTCTCTTAGATCTTCCACCGGCAGGGTTATCTCCCCTTTAGTGGCTTCGCATGCCATGTTAAATCCGTTAAACACTTGCACTGCTGGCACTATTTGGTCATGTACCCCCAATTTATCTATGATCCTCGATATGATGATGTTGGAGAGCTACTTGGGTCAATCAACACACGTTTAAAACGATATTTATTAGTAAGTAAAACTATTACCAGCACATCATTATGAAATTGCATGATGCCCTCGGCATCCTCGTCCCTGAACTAAATGGTTGCCTCCGGGACATAATCTCGAGTGTATTTTTCTCTTGTGATAGAAACTTTAGTGCGCTTTATCATGGGCCCTTGGGGGATCTCAACCCCTCCGATGATAATGTTGATGACGTGCCGAGGCTCCTCTCGTTCAACCTTTTTGTTGGCGTCCCTATTCCTGAAGGAGTTTTTGGCTCTATCGCTCAAAAATTCTCAAAAATGCCCGTTGTTGAACAACCGGGCAACTTTTTTTCTCAATTGTCGGCAATCCTCGGTCTTGTGACCATGAGTGTCGTGATACTTGCACATCAAGTTAGTATTTTTTTGGGCAGGGTCGGACTGCAATGGTGGGGCCACTTGGTCCCTTTGATGCGCCCGATGGCCGACACGATGTTGGCAGCATCAATGTTGAAATTATACTCTGATAATCTCGGTGCTTCCCTGCCCCCGGGCGGCTTGTCGAAACCATTTTTAGTGATCAGACCTCGGCTACTGGGTCCTCGATCGCTTCTCTTTTCGTTCCTTGTAGGGTGACGCCCGAACTCATTTCCCCTTTGGTCTATATTGTATGGTTGGTACAGATCTCGGACTGGCCTAGGCTCATGATCAACGACTCTCTTAGACGTGTCATCGGCCATGATAGGATAAACGGACCTAGAACAGGCTCCAAGTTGGTTGTCCTAACCCTGATCTTTGACTGGTACCTGTTGTGGACGTCGGCCCAAGTCACCGCCGGGTACACCACCAAAATTTCTTTAGCTGCTGTGAAGCGAAAGAGCTTTGGGGGTTATGCCCTTGAGTTAATGCCTGAACGGCCCAATCGTCTGCAACTAGAGGTGTCGATGCCCCCTTTTTCTCACGAAATCGGGTTTATGATATTTGGGAGGACAACTCGTTTCCTTTTGGGAATTGGGTGTGAATTGAAGAGTCGCCACCTAATGATTAAGCGCATTAGGACATTAAGAAGAACTTTGATTTAGAAAACCAGAGATTGAGTAAGGGCTTGAAATTATCCCGAGGGGAAGGTGTTAGGCACCCCTCGAGATCCACTAATGTGGTTCCCGGCCATGCTATAATTGTGACTTTAAGTGCAAACAACAAATAGACAAATAGGAGTTACAAATATGAGGGGGGGAGGGGGGGAGGGTTTTTTCACATAATTGTTGCAAGTAATTGCAATTAAACAAAGTCAAAGAAACTGAAATTTGAGAAGAAGCAGTTATAAAATTCTGAATAAACAAGTAAAAGAGGGGGATTCTCACATAATTTTGGTAAGTAATTAGAAGATGTTAAAGAAGCTGAAGTTTAAAAAAAAGCAGTTTTGAAATTCCGAATAAAATAAACAAGTAAAGGAAGGGGGGTCCTAGGTTTATAAATAATATGGATCACCCCACACAACACCCGGTAACCGTTTATACACGTGGTGTTATGGCGTGGTCATCATATCCATATCTATCCTTTACCACCCCGTTAAGGTAATAAAGCGTGGAATAGTCTCGTTTTCTTATTGCATGCTATTACCCGCCCCAATCCTATCAGCCCCGGAGGTATTTGGGACTACTAATCCAAAAGGGAAGGGGTGTGAGGTTTTATAGTTTCAAAGGACAAAATTCTAAGGCGACAATCAAAACACATATGTAACAAATATGGGGAGAAGCACATAACAGATAGAAAGGCTCAGACAAACCTCCTTAAAAACAAAAGAAGCATATAGTTTAGCATGTCTTACACGTACTAATTAGGGTCTGATTAAACTTAAGTGTTGTGGCAAACTTATCTATTACATATTTCAGATAAGAAGCCCAAATCAGGCCTGCCTGCTGGTTGTAGTTAATAGAATCTGACTCAATTTACAAGTTACCCTATGGCTTGCCTAAGTGTTAAACGAAAACCTAAAGGCATGATATCTATTAGTTTTTGAAAAGAAGTATACTGATTTTAAGGGAAAGAAATTGTCAACTACAGGAATATAAATTCTGATTGTTGATACTGATTTTAGACTCATAAGCGAATGGACGATTCAGATTTAGTTGATGGTTCCTATGGGCATGCTTTCTAGGCGTTACTGATTTAAAACATTTTTTTAATCGAAACAAGAGTGCAGAAGTCCTATAGGCATGGTATCTAAAATGCTGTTAGTTATTTAAACCTATAAACAGTTTGCCTAGTGACAGATGCAGATGCAAAATTCAGGAAGTCTTGTAGGCATATTATCTATATGATATGCAGCATTTCAGAAATGACTTATAGACATGGTCTCTATAGAAATGCAAAAGTGCAGAAACCTATAGACATGGTCTCTATATGAGGTGCAAAAGTACAGAAACCTATAGACATGGTCTCTACATGAGAGGCAGAAGTGAAGAAACCTATAGACATGGTCTCTACATGAGATGCAGAAGTGAAAGCTGAAAAACAGGATACATGAGTGTAGAAGTGTAAATATTCCCTATGAACATGATATCTACCCCTTTGCATGCATGGTTGCCCTTCCCTTTTCACTAATCACCCCAGAAGTTTATTACAAAATTGTTACAGACCAAAATAAAATAAAGAAATTACATCATAAAAATAAAATTACAACCAAGGAGAGCCTGATTCAGGTTTCCTGCCTGAAGCATGAAGTAAACCAACTCCAAAGACCAAGATCCAAAGCCTTTATCATTTGGGGTGTGTTAGAGTTCCCTAAGAGCCTCATGAACTCCGGGCAGTGCTCACACCCAAATACATTGCAAGATTGAGACATAGTGCAGTGTGGAAGGGACAGCCCTCAAGTGTCCAAGTTCAGAGGGAACTCAAGGTCCCAAGGCATTGCTCACAGGAGGGGGGCAGAACTTAGAAACTAGGAATGAGTGTAAGTGCATAGAAGAAATTCTGAAAAGGGGAAAAGGGGAAGTGGCAAAGACAGGCTAGTGGTCATACCTAGCAATAGGAAATGCTGGCACACCCCACCGGCCTGTTAGAACACACTGTTTTTGGGAGCTAGGATCCCCAAAGGGATCATGTCCAAACATGAGCAATAACTTGCATATTGCCATGTTCTAGACTACAACTCAAAGCACATAGAGGGAAACAGGGGTACAGGGATTCACAGCAGAAACAGATGAAAGGAAATTAACATGCTAATTGACATTTAAACTTCATATAAACAGTAAATAGACATGGATGTAAAAGCTGCAAGTAAATACATTGAGATGATGCTTAAACCAAAACTAAAACATACCATTCTCAAGGAAACAAGCAACAGAAAGCAGTAGTCTTGTAAAGCCAAAGTGCAAACAAGTAGTCAGAATGCTATGAGTTTAGAAGAGAACTGTGAGATTATAAGTGTCTGAAGTGTGTAATGTGTGCTAATCGTGTAATGTATTGTTTTTTTTTTTGAAAGTGCAGAAAGGTCATGTCCTTTTATAGTGTGGAAAGCAAGCAGAAATAAGTAAGAAAATAGTTTGGAAATCAATTTCACAAGGTTTCCCTTTAATTAAGGGATTCTGATTTCAAACGGGTAAAAATAATTTAGGAAAGAGATTAATCAAACACCTTTTCAAAGCAGTACAAGAGGGGTAAATACATAGAGGTATATTTAAGGAAAAAGTCTTGATAGTACACGGTTTGTGCAAATATGGCAAGGGAATCAATTAACAGCTAGTAAATCAAAAATTGAAGATTTTGTATGAATGAACCAAGTCAGAAATACGGGAAAGATTTTGACATAAGGAAAATCAGTAACAATCAATCAAACCTAAAAAAGGATTCTGAATTAATCATAAGTTGGAAAACCCTTTTCGGAAGAAAGAATTCATCACACATATAAAAGCATACAGCCACGCTTAAGCACGAAGAACTATCATGCTAATCAGTAGAAGAGTCTAGAATAGAAGAATTTAAAAGTTCAGAATCATAAACAAAGAAGTTCAAACTTAGTTCATAGACCCAGAATGAGTCTGAAAGAGTCAAGGGTTCCAAAATAGAACCCTAGTTCAAACACATGAACAAACCTCGGTAGAACCCCCCAAATTCTAGGGTTTTGAACTCGAGTCAAGCACATGGATGAGGAGGCAACAAGCTCGGAGATTTCTTTGCAGAATCTCAAATATAATAGAAAGTTCGAAGCATAATGAGAGTTGAAAACATGCTTAAACGAGTCATAAAACAAAGTGAAGTAGAAGTGAAAAGGTAAACACTTAAGAACATGGTAGAGAAATACAGTAGAAGAACACATGAACACCGGAACAGTATAGCAAAAGAACATATAGGAAAACACAGTGAGATAAACATGTGAGAACATGGTATAGAAACACAGTAGAAGAAAGAACGAAGCACAATAGAAGAACATGCATAATAAAGGAAAACATAAGAACACAGTAGAAGAACATGCGTGGTAGAAAAGAAAACATAAGAACATAGTATAGACAAGTACACACAAAGAAAAGAAAAAGAAAAGTCAGAGAAACATTTTAAGCTTTTCATGAAACCCTAAATCGGAAAGAAGTAATTTTTGAAAGAAAAATTGGGGAAAACATTTAAAAACTCAAGTAGAGCACAGATATGTAACAGATCTAAAAATAATCAGAGAAAACCTCGAATAGCTATGGTTTCAAAGGAACCCTAAAACGAAAGGCTTGGAAATAGGTCTGATCTGAGTCGGATAAGTCACAACCAGGCTCAAAACACCAAAGTGTGCCGGAGCTGGGCCGGAGATGGCCATAGAACCTTGAATCGGCGAAGATCTGAACGAAAACCTTTGAGGTCAGACCTCGAACCTTCGAATACCAGGTGTTTAAGAGCAGAGGGAGACGATTTTAAGCCATCCATGGCCAGAGAGGCCATGGATTCCGGTGAGCTTGAGGTAGAAGACAGTAGAAGGCGATTAGGGTTTCGAGAACATTTGAGAGAGTTTGAGAGAGGGGGGTATTCAGAGGTGGCTGATAGAAGGGAAATGAGGGGATTAGGGTAGTCTTTAGGATTAAAAAAGGAAAAGGCGGATAAGGGCCGTTGATCTCAGAGATCAACGGCCAGGATAAAAGGGGTCTGTGTCGGGTAGTTTTAAACGGGTTAAGGGATGGGTTAAATTGGAATTAGGCTGGTCCGTTTGAGGTCCGAAATTGGGTTAATTGGGAATTAATTTGGGCCGTAATTGAAACGAAATGGGGTCGTATTTTAAATAGCCAGTTTTTCCCCTTTTTAATTTATAAAAATAGTAAAATGATTTCGAAAACAAATTAAAAGTACTAGATCAGTTAATAATATACAAATATTAATTTAAAAATATTGGAATCAATTTTATAATTATAAAATGCTTTTAATTCTGAAAATAGGCTAAAATTACAATTATATGCAATTTGGCATTTTTAAAATACCAAATAAATTTGTAAAAATGTATAGAAATTACCCTAGCTATATTTTGGTATAAATATGAGAATAAAATAAGTTATTCACCAAAAATGATAATTTGGGGGATAATTATTGATTTTTGTACTACTAAAGTGGGCAATAAACTGATTTAAAAATCCTTTAAAAAATTAGGAAAAATACTAAAACACTTGGGCATACTTGTATATGTTATTGTGAAAGTATTTGCATGTAAAAATACATAGGGAAAAAAATGGGTATCAACAGCTGCACCTCTTTACCCGGGAAGGATGAAAGAGTTGTCGGGGAAAGAATGATGGCCAATTTTGACCGGGTGAAGTGGTTTGGAAGAGATTGACCGTGCTCTGGTTCCTGAGCTGCCTACATATCCCTGGTCTTATAGGAATCAGGTTATATGTAGTTTAGGATCCGTCGGCGGAGTATGCCGATGGAGATCTTTCAAGAACGGACGCGATATTTAGGTTGGGATCGATGGTTAAGATTAAATAGGGATGCGGGAACTGGAGCGGGATCGCTCCTGCTGAGACGGCCGTTGCTCACCGGTTTACCTGCAGATAAGCAATACGTGCATATATTGTGCATAGATTTAGACATGATGCAAGTTCCCGTTGGACCATGAATGTTGTCTTTGGGCGGTTAGGATGACGTCCTTAGACCATGATGTCCTGGGCTATGAAGCGTATAATAAAGGATTCGCAGGCTATGAAATGATACTCTCGGGCTATGAGAATGATGCCTCCGAGCGATGATACCTTTGAATAATGATATGCAAGAGATAAAAGGGGGTCCTCAGGCCATGGCATGGCGTTCTTGGGCTATGAAGATGGTGCCTCCGAACAATGACGCCTTTGGACAATTTGGCGATCTTTCAGCCCATGAAATGCAATAGGTGGCGATCTTTCAGCCCATGAAAGCGTAAATAAAGTGACGATCTTTCAGCCAATGCAAGACATAAATAAAAGTGCCGATATTTCAGCCATGCAAAAAAATGTAAGTAAAATGGCGTTCTTTAAGCCGATGCAAGACATAAATAAAGGTGGCGATCTTTTAGCCGATGCAAGACATAAATAAAGGTGGCGATCTTTCAGCCGATGCAAGACATAAATAAAAGTGGCGATATTTCAGCCGATGCAAGACATAAATATAGGTGGCGATCTTTCAGCCATGCAGGATGGAGACAGGGCTTAGTCTCGGAAGGCAGAATGTTAGCCTTATGCAATGCAAGAAATGCAGATGGAGACAGAGCTTAGTCTCGGAAGGCAGGATGGTAGCTTTATGCAATGCAAGAAATGCAGATGGAGACAGAGCTTAGTCTCGGAAGGCAGAATGGTAGCCTTATGCAATGCAAGAAATGCAGATGGAGGTAGAGCTTAACCTTGGAAGGCAGAATGGTAGCCTTATGCAAGAGATAGAAGGCGAATAGTAATAAAATTTCTTAGCTGATAGTTCGTAGCCGATTATGATATTGTGGCTGCTGGGGATATTGTGTGCGGATAGCAACTGTGAATAGGTGTGACGGTTCTGAGAGTTGTATTCTGAATAGTATGGGTGCATAATATATTCTATGATTTTGCGACTTGGGTGCCTGCATCCAAAGAAAAATCATGAGTTTTGTAAGGGGGATGGTTAGTTCGTGTCCCCGCTGCCTTTGCTTGACCTGCTTGGCTCTGTTTTTTGTGATATTGTGCGTATCATTGGGGGTAGCGTTGCTAAACAGAGTAATTTTGGTAACAGACATGCATGAGTTTGTAAAAATATGACATGAGTATAGATTTAAGAAATAGTTTTTAGATGAACCGACGACTGTGATGTGGTTCAGGACATTGCAACCTCTCTTGCTTCGGAATTTTGAGGGTCCTCCTCAAAATTCTTCCCAGTCTACTGGGTTGCTGCTTATGACGGTTGCCTGCGATGATCGGCTGAAATTACTTCAGAATTTTGAGGTTCCTCCTCAAAATTCTGCCCCAGTTTCCAATTTCGGGGAAAATGAAAATTTTATTGAATTGTGACCGAACCCATAAGGCTGCCTACGTATCCCCTCTTAAACAGGTTTCAGGCGAGACGTAGTTCAAATTACATAAGGAAATCATAAATGGTTACACATTGTATCGCTTGACTGCATCTGAATTGATTGGCTTTGGCCAAGCTTCTCCGTCCATTTCTGCGAGTATGAGGGCTCCTCATGTTAGAAGCCGGTGAACGATATATGGACCCTGCAAATTGGGAGAAAATTTCCCTTTGGATTCATCTTGATGTGGAAAAATCTTCTTTAACACCAACTGCCCCGGTGTGAATCGTCTTGGTTTGACTCTCTTGTTGAAAGCTCTGGACATTCTGTTCTGATAAAGATGACCATGGCAAACTGCATTCATTCTTTTCCCATCTATAAGAGCCAACTGCTCGTAACGACCTTTTACCCACTCTTCATCGCCGAGCTCAGCTTCCTGTATGGTCCTTAGGGAGGGAATTTCTACCTCGGCGGGAATGACCGATTCTGTGCCATAAACCAGCATATAGGGGGTTGCCCCAGTTGATGCAGTACCCCAATAGATCAAATGATAGCTTTTCGTGCCACTACTTATGCTTTTCTATCATCTTCCTCAGTATCTTCTTGATATTCTTAGTGGCGGCTTCCACGGCTCCATTCATCTGAGGCCTGTAAGCTGTGGAATTCTTGTTTTTGATCTTGAAGGTTTCACACATAGCCTTCATCAAGTCACTGTTTTGGTTGGAGACATTGTCAGTAATGATTGATTCTGGAATCCCGAATCGACAAACGATACGGTCACGGACGAAGTCTGCCGAGAATTTCTTAGTCACTGCTCTGTAAGATGCCACTTCAACCCATTTGGTGAAATAGTCAATTACTACTAGGATAAACCTGTGCCTGTTTGATGCGGCCGGCTCAATTGGTCCTATAACATCCATTCCCCAAGCGGCGAAAGGCCATGGTGAGCTTGTTGCATTAAGATCGTTGGGAGGCACCTTTATCATGTCTGCATGTACCTGACAATGGTGGCATTTTCGGACGTACTGGATGCAGTCCGTTTCCATAGTCATCCAAAAGTAACTAGCCCGGAGTATCTTCTCGGCTAAGACAAAGCCGTTCATATGTGGAACACAGGTCCTCGCATGGATTTCTTCTAGCAGCTTGGATGCTTCCTTTGCGTCGATACACCATAGTAATCCCAAATCCGGAGTCCTCCTATACAGGATTCCCCCGCTGTGAAAGAAATTGTTAGACAACATTCGCAGTGTGCGCTTCTGAGTAGTATTTGCAAATTCTGGGTATTCTTCTTTTGTCAAAGATTCCCTAATATCATGAAACCAAGGATTTCCGTCTGCTTCTTCTTCAACACGGGCACATAAGCTGGCTGATCATGGATCTTTACTGGAATGGGATCAACGAAGCTTTTGTCTGGATGTTGTATCATGGACGACAGGGTAGCCAATGCATCGGCGAACTCATTCTGGATTATGGGGACATGTCGGAATTCTGCCTTTGTGAACCTCTTTCTCAGCTCCTGCATGTGGTGTAGATACGGGAGTATCTTGGAGTTCTTGGTTGCCCATTCTTCTCGTACCCGATGTATAAGCAAGTCTGAATCTCCGATTACTAGCAACTCTTGTATGTTCATGTCAATGGCCATCTTGAGCCCCAAGATGCAGGCTTCATACTCGGCTAGATTGTTAGTGCAGGGGAACCTGAGCTTGGCGGATACAGGATAGTGTTGGCCAGTTTCTGATACTAGGACTGCTCCTATGCCAACTCCTTTGAAATTTGCTGCTCCGTCGAAAAACATCCTCCAACAATCATAGGACTCTGCAATGTCTTCTCCTATGAATGATACCTCTTCGTCCGGAAAATACGTCTTTAGGGGCTCGTATTCTCCATCCACAGGGTTTTCGGCGAGATGATCTACTAGTGCCTGTCACTTGACTGCTTTCTGGGTCACATAGACAATGTCGAATTCACTCAGTAGGATTTGCCACTTGGCTAGCTTGCCAGTGGGCATGGGCTTCTGAAAGATGTACTTCAATGGATCCATCCTTGATATGAGATATGTAGTATAGGCACAGAAATAGTGCCTCAGCTTCTGAGCTACCCAAGTCAAAGCACAACAGGTGCCTTCCAATAGAGAATATCGGGCTTCGTACGGGGTGAACTTCTTGCTGAGATAGTAGATGGCCTGCTCTTTTTCCCCGTTTCATCATGCTGCCCCAGAACACAACCAAACGCTCTATCCAATACCGTAAGGTAGAGCAGTAGGGGTCTACCTGGCTCGGGCGGGACCAAAACTGGCGGTGTTGACAAGTACTCCTTGATCCTGTCGAAGGGCCTTTGACAATCATCAGTCCATTTGGGTAGCGACGTCCTTCTTTAACATCTTGAAGATTGGCTCACAGATAACGGTAGATTGCGCTATGAACCGGCTAATGTAGTTAAGTCTCCCCAAGAAACTCATTACTTCTTTCTTGTGCTTTGGCGGTGGCAATTCTTGGATAGCTTTGACCTTTTATGGATCCAGTTCTATCCCTCGGTGATTCACGATGAACCCAAGTAGTTCTCCGGCAGGAACCCCAAATGCACATTTCGCAGGATTCAGCTTCAAGTTGTACCTTCTCAGTCTATTGAAGAACTTCCTCAAATCTTTCATGTGATCAGCGGCTCTCTTGGACTTGTTGATGACGTCGTCTACATATACTTCGATCTCCTTGTGTATCATGTCATGGTGGTCATGGCCCTCATGTAGGTGGCTCCTGCATTCTTTAACCCAAATGGCATCATTTTATAGCAGTACATTCCCCACGGCGTAATGAAAGTCGTTTTCTCAACATCTTTTTCATCCATCCAGATCTGATGATACCAGCAAAAAATCTACAAATGATTGCAACTTGTGCTTGGCGCAATTGTCAATCAAGATGTGTATATTTGGCAAAGGGAAGTCGTCTTTTGGACTAGCCTGGTTGAGATCCCGGTAGTCGACATAGACTCTAACCTTCCCATCCTTCTTTGGTACTGGCACAATGTTGGCTAACCATGTTAGATACTCTACTACCCTGAGAACCTTAGCTTTGACCTGCTTATTAACCTCTTCCTTGATTTTCAAACTCATATCTGGCTTGAATTTTCTGAGCTTCTGTTTTACTGGCGGACAGGCCGGATCAATTGGCAATTTGTGAGCCACAATATATGTACTTAGACCAGTCATGTCGTCGTACGACCAGGCGAATATGTCTTCATACTCTCTTAGAAACTCTGTATACTTTTCCTTCTCTGATGGTGACAAATGAATGCTGATTCGTGTTTCTTTGATGTTTTCTGAATCTCCCAGGTTAACAATCTCAGTCTCGTCCAGGTTGGACTTAGGCCTATTTTCGAAATTCTCAACTTCTTTAATAATTTCTTCCGGTATATCATCCTCCTCTGAATCTATGTCCGTTTGTTGCATTTTTCTCGTTGCATGTCACTGTCATTGGTTCATCAAGATAAGTAATAGTAATGTTGTATAAGTAAAGAAATGAGAGAAAATAATAAGAGTAAGATTTATAAGAAAATTGAAATTCTTTGATAAATTCCATAAATGTTTTGAACATTGGAGCTCTTTCTTGCAAAAAATAACATGTGAAAGGAAAGTAAACTAGTAAAATAAAATAGTGCATGGTGCTTGTTCAGCCTTGCTACCCCGAGGCATGCCGGGCTCTGGTGGTTCTGACGGTCTAGTTATTGAGGCATGCTCCTCTACTTACCGCCTGTATGGAAGGGCCTTCCTCCCCCTCCTCCTCGAGATCGACACAGCAATCCATATCATCGTCTTCTAGGAAAAAATTCCTCATTGCTGCTAGGGCTTCTTCTTCTTCTGACCCATAGATGACCTCGACCGGTTGGAAGGTCTGCTCCAAATGGGGTATCAGCTGTTCCAATGGATAGTAGGGACCGCGCCAGGGTGGTGACCATTCATTGAATTCTTTCCAGGTATACTCATACCCCAATTCGAAGGTGGTGTCGTGTTTCTTGAGCTTGATGGGCTTAGCAAATCCTTGGAGATTCTTGCCAAGTCCCTTGCCAGGTTCATACCCGCTACAGTTCAACAGGCTTTCAATTTTGTTGTCCCACCACTTATCCTTATCAACGGCGTTGACCCGTTCGATGTGGTGGTAAGTTTCTCCACCTATCTTTCTTCTTCATCCGATCGCTGGGATGGTCTGGCGACTGTATATGAGATTGTTACTGTCCCCGTGAATGATCACCTCCTGGTGATTTCACTCAAACTTCACTGCCTGAGGTAGTGTTGATGCCACGGCCCTAGCGGCATGAATCCACGGTCGTCCCAATAGTAGGTTGTAGGATGCCGGCACGTCTATTACTTGAAAATCAACATGAAACCAAGCAGGCCCCATTTGTAAGCATACGCTAATCTCCCTAATAGTTGACCTTTGAGAACTGTCGAAAGCTTTAACGTTGATATCCCCGTCCTTGATTTCATGCAACCCTTTTCCCAACGTCCGGAGTGTTACCAATGGACAAATGTTGAGGCTGGACCCCCCATCGACCAAAATTCTGGTGATAAAATAATCTTCGCACTGCACGGTGATGTGCAATGCCTTGTTGTGACTCAACCCTTCTGGTGGAAGCTCATCTTCGTGAAAAGTGATCTTGTGACTTTCCAATACCTGGCCTACCATGTTTGCCATTTCTCCTCCAGTGATGTTGCTTGGTACATATGCCTCACTCAGCACTCTTACGGTTGTCATTGCTACCAAAATGGGCACCCTTGCTTTGGAAGGCAGTACAACAACTTCAAATGGTACAGGCGCCTTTGGGGACCCAAACTCGACCTCAATTGGTGTTGGCGTCTTCGCAGAGGATGGTGTTTCAAACTCAAGTGGTGTGGACATGTTCACCTCGGTATCTCCGGAAGGCTGAATCTGGACTATAATCAGATTAAGGGTGACTATTGGTTTTTTTGGATCGTCGCCTTCTGCGATCAAACCGATTGATCCTTTGGGATCCCAATCATCCTCTATTTCAATCATGTGAACACCTTCTCCCTTGTGGTCTGGTAGAGGGTTATTGCGGACATTTGGAGCAGGCTCCTTTTCCACGATGATCTTGCTGTCAATCAAAGTCTGGATCTTATCCTTCAGAGAGCGGCATTCCTCAATGGTATGCCCTTTCATGCCAGAATGGTATGCACAGGTTTTATTTGGGTTGACCCATTGGGAAGGGTTTTCAGGGGTTATAGCAGGGATAGGGGTGACACAACCAGCAGCTTTGAGCCTTTCGTACAGCTGGTCAATTAGTTCAGCAATGGCGTTATACTGTTTGGGAGGTCTGCGGTCAAAATTTGGTCGGGGTCTAGCAAAGTTTTGACGAGGGGGAGGTGATTGATAGTGGGATTGTTGAGTGTTGTATGCTTGGTAAACATGTGCTGGTTGGGAGTATATGGGTGAAGTGAGCTGATATACAGGAGGTGGAGGTGACTGATAAGTGGGTGGTGGAGTATGATAAGAGGGTGGGGGTGCTTGGTAATTTAGGGTAGGCTGATATGTAAGGGAGGTGTTGGATAAGTTTGGTATTTGACAGGTGTTTTGGTTCTCTATGCAACCATTATGGCGCCTACGTCCCTTTTCTTGGACGCACCACCAGACTGTAGAGCCTTATTGGTAGCCTGCAAGTCTTCAAAGTTCGTAACCATACCACTCTTGATACCTTCCTCGATCCTTTCTCCTAGCTTGATGATGTCAGAAAATTTATGATTCTCGATCAGCATCAGTATTTCATAGTATTGCGGATCCTGAGCCCGGACGAAAAACTTGTTCATTTATTTTTCCTCTAAAGCAGGTCGGACCTTAGCAGCCTCTGATCTCCAACGAGTGGCATACTCGCGGAATGTTTCTGTGGGTTTCTTCTTTAAATTCTCAATGTAAAACACATCCGATGCATTTTCCGTATTGAACCTGAATCTATCCATGAAGTCGGACGCCATACTTACCCAGTTCGACCACTTCTTTGGGTCTTGGCTAATGTACCAAGACAGAGCATCTCCTTTCAGGCTCCTCATGAAAAGCTTCATGTGGATCTTCTCGTCTCTTCCTACTCCGACCAGCTTGTCGCAGTATGTTCTCAAGTGAACCTTGGGATCCCCTGTACCATCAAACATTTCGAACTTGGGAGGTTTGTACCCCTCGGGCAGTTCGACATCGGGCTGTATGCATAGATCTTCATAGTTTAGCCCCTCAATTCCCTTACTTCATTCAACGCTTGAATTTTGGTGGTAAACCTTTTAAGCTCTTCGGCCAAATTTCTTATGAGCGAGTGGTGTGCCTGAGATGGGCTGGGTGGAGTGTGGCACAGTCTCCACGTAGATAGGGGTGTTGCACTGGGTGTGGTCGTGGTCATTTGTGGAGTTCAAAGGTTCTAGGATGAGTAGTGGAGTATTGTTGGGAGTGTGGCAAGTATTGCAGTGGTGGTGAGGAGCGGGTTGCTTTGGGATGTTCTGCGGAGGTATGGGATTCTGAGTATTTGGGAAAGTAACTTCTGGAGTGGTGAGGGAAAATGACAGACTTGCCAAATTCCGGACTTGATCAAGTTCTTCTTGGAACTTCAACAGTTTTTGTTCTAGTTGAGAGGCATTTTCCTTCGGGACCAGAGCACCACGAGTGACCTCTACCCGTTCAGCTGAGTTGTTCGAATCTTCCATTCTCCTTTTGCTTTTGTGTCTGACAGGACTGGGAGTAGGAGTAGGTGGAGGGCCCCTGGATCTTGTGAAATACGCTGATGTCGCCAGAGTTCACGAACTAACCTTTGGGGAGGGGAATAATCAAAAGGGTAAAAAACAAAAGGGTGACAAGTCAATAAGGATCATAAGGAAGGAAAAAATGTTGCAATATTTAAACACGTAGTGCAGGAAATATAAAGCGCGTCCTAATTTTTGGGGACCTCGTTGTGCCCGAGGTAGGCCTAGCGACAGTTAATTTGGAGAACTTGGAATGCTAAATGCCTCGTTTTATTGAAAAAAGGTAGACGAATCCCAAAACGACACTAAATAATAATTTAAAGTCACTAATGGCCATTGGCCTTATTACATCTTATAAAGCGAAAATGGAAATTCCTATCTATTTGGTCCCAGAAGGACCATCCCCAAACTCGGCATCGTTAGCTCCCTCGAACAGTTCTCCCAGCTCGCGCAGTCCTAGTGGCAAGTAAGCTCTGGCCAGATGTCCACCTTCATTTCCTTCAGCAATCCGGCAGTCTTCGACCTTCTTCAGAAACTTCCTTTCCAGTTCCACTATACCTTGCTCTAAACAGACCAGTCGTTTGTTGGCGCTGACAGCCATATCCTTCCATTCTTCAATTAGTTTTTGATTGGCTTCTTGTATTTCTCGGTGCTCATTTTCATATTCCCACATCCTCTTGCGCTGTTGGTTGTACTTTACTTGTGCCTCATCCTTTTCATCGATGATCCTGTGACCTCGAACAAACCCGGGTTGACCCAAACCATTGTGATTGTCTTCTAGCCAGCCCGAATAGTGTGGGGTACAACCAGCATGGTAGCGATCTGGTTTGATGGTGTCCTTTCCCAAGACAATTTTGCAGTGCCACATATGCTGAGCCTGGCACCTGTATGGACTATCATCGTTCTGGAAGTCATCCCGGAAGTGACTTATCTTGTCGACCCTTGGTATAACCTGCTTCCTACCAGCCTGTCTCATAACTCGGAGAGGGACATAAGGGTAGGTCCCCCTCAAACCGATCAATGTCAGAAATGGCGCATCCTTGGATCGGACGATGAATTCTTCAGTAGGGAACCACTCGAACATCCATTGTACCCAGTCTTCAGTCAAATTATCAAAGAGTTCGACCCAGTCTCTAGCATTCTCTGGTTGGGCGAACATGTTGGGCATGTAATTCATTCGCTTTGGGTGATGAAAGGCGATATGATCGTCCCAGTCCCTACGATGGATTTCCTGTCGGTATTCACCCTTCTGAAGATGTTCCACGAGCCAAAGTTAAAGTAGCGGATTGCAACCCTCAAAATGTTTGGCTCCCTATTGACACCTTTCTATGGCTCGGTGTATTTCTGCAATGATCATTGGCACAAGACTGAATGGTTGTCCATCAATTCCTTCCATTAGAGTTTTGGTGACCATAGCTAGCCTGGTATGGATTCTTGCTTTCTTCATTGGAAACACTTCATCCCCAAGAAACAGAACATGAAGACAAAGACCCTTCGATGGATATGCCCCAATGATGTAAGGGTGAACTCGTCAGGATAAGTACGGTAAGATTTACTATGACCATACCTTTCGTACAAGTGGTCAAAGGGAATGTATGACTCCTTCAAACATGTCAAGTCTGGATTCTTCTTTAGACCCATCATTTTGAGAAAACCTCTACCTTTGCGGTTTTCCGGCATTAACAAACCCGGCGTTTCCCACGGTATTCCAGCCAGTCCTCCTATTTCCTCAAGCAGGGGTGTCATCTCAATATCTCCAAAGCGGAACACAAACCTATCACAATCCCAGAATAGAGTGGCAGCTTCTATGATTTTGTTGTTGGGTTCAATTTCCAGGAGAGAAGGTAGGTTTCCTAGATATTTCCTGACAAGAGCTTGATCCCTAGAATGAAGATCTCCCCACCAGTTTAGAAATTTGGGGTGGATGTTGGTGACCATCCCGAATCTGGGAACTTCGTGCCTCATTTTCTACAAGACAAAAGGTTAGGCCCTTACCCCCACCAGACTCGACTATTTTAATATCAACAATTAGCATAAAAGCACTTCAGTTCTCCAAATAAATGCACAGAACGTGATAAGGTCCGTTTGGGTTTCAAGGAAACCCAGTGGACTTTGGACAAGGCTATCTTAAAGAGTCATTATGCGGACAACATAACTGACTCGGCTAGGTTTGACCATGATGCATGTACAATTAATCAGAGTAAGGTTTCTATGTGGTATTAGACTGGTACCTTTGAGCGGACAACTCAAGAGGGAAAGACGCGGAACCGTCGACTACACCGTTGATCGACTGGTTTTACCGCAAATATGCCTTTGCCGGATTTAGGGGGTGATAATATCGAAAGGGTGCAACCACTCATTATAAGCGTTGCTATGGTCTTTTGTTGGGCACGAGTGGAATATGATGTTGAATATGCAGTTACAATAATTAAACAAGTTGTCATGTATTTGCACGTTCATAAAGTAATAATTACAACAGTTTCTCATAATTTACAACAGTATTAAAGAAAAGCGATAAAGGAAAGCATTAAGAGAAATAAAGGAAAGAAACAAAAAGCTGTCAGTTTCGAGGTAGAAGAGGGAAAAAAATACTTAAAGGCATTTAAACAAATAAAGACATATAAAGAAGCATAAAGCCACAAATAGCATGAAATGGTAAATGCCTTAAAGAAATCCCCAGACGAGTCGCCATGCTGTCGATGCCCCCTTTTTCTCGCAAAATCGGGTTTATGACATTTGGGAGGACAACTCGTTTCCTTTTGGGAATTGGGTTTGAATTGAAGAGTCGCCACCTAATGATTAAGTGCATTAGGACACTAAGAAGAACTTTGATTTAGAAAACCAGAGTTTGGGTAAGGGCTTGAAATTATCCCCAAGGGAAGGTGTTAGGCACCCCTCGAGATTCACTAGTGTGGTTCACGGCCATGCTATAATTGTGCCTTTAAGTGCAAACAACAAATAGACAAATAAGAGTTACAAATATGAGGGGGGGGGGAGGGGTTTTTCACATAATTATTGCAAGTAATTGCAGTTAAACGAAGTCAAAGAAACTAAAATTTGAGAAGATGCAATTTCAAAATTCTTAATAAACAAGTAAAAGAGGGGGATTTTCAAATAATTGTGGTAAGAAATTAAAAGAAGTTAAAGAAGCTGAAGTTTAAAAAATAAGCAGTTTTGAAATTCTGAATAAAATAAACAAGTAAAGGAAGGGGGGTCCTAGGTTTATAAATAATATGGATCACCCCACAGAACACTCGGTAACCGTTTATACACTGGTGTTATCGCGTGATCATCATATCCATATCTACCCTTTCCCTCCCCGTTAAGGTATTAAAGCGCGGAATAGTCTCGTTTTCTTATTGCATGCTATTACCCGCCCCAATCCTATCAGCCCCGGAGGTATTTGGGACTACTAATCCTAAAGGGAAGGGGTGTGTGGTTTTATAGTTTCAAAGGACAAAATTCTAAGGCGACAATCAAAACACATATGTAACAAATATGGGGAGAAGCACATAACAGATAGAAAGGCTCAGACAAACCTCCTTAAAAACAAAAGAAGCATATAGTTTAGCATGTCTTACACGTACTGATTAGAGTCTGATTAAACTTAAGAGTTGTGGCAAACTAATCTATTACATATTTCAAATAAGAAGCCCAAATCAGGCCAGCCTGCTGGTTGTAGTTAATAGAATCTGATTCAATTTACAAGTTACCCTATGGCTTGCCTAAGTGTTAAACGAAAACCTATAGGCATGATATCTATTAGTTTCTGAAAAGAAGTATACTGATTTTGAGGGAAAGAAATTGTCAATTACAGGAATATAAATTCTGCAGTCGTTATTGTTGATACTGATTTTAGACTCATAGGCGAATGGACGATTCAGATTTAGTTGATAGTTCCTATGGGCATGCTTTCTAGGCGTTACTGATTTAAAACATTTTTTTAATCGAAACAAGAGTGCAGAAGTCCTATAGGCATGGTATCTAAAATGTTGTTAGTTATATAAACCTATAAACAGGTTTGCCTAGTGACAGATGCAGATGCAAAATTCAGGAAGTCCTATAGGCATATTATCTATATGATATGCAGCATTTCAGAAATAACTTATAGACATGGTCTCTATAGAAATGCAAAAGTGCAGAAACCTATAGACATGGTCTCTATATGAGGTGCAAGAGTACAGAAACCTATAGACATGGTCTCTATATGAGATGCAGAAGTGAAGAAACCTATAGACATGGTCTCTATATGACATGCAGAAGTGAAAGCTGAAAAATAGGATATATGAGTGTAGAAGTGTAAATATTCCCTATGAGCATGATATCTACCCCTTTGCATGCATGGTTACCCTTCCCTTTTCACTAATCACCCCAGAAGTTTATTTCAGAATTGTTACAGACCAAAATAAAATAAAGAAATAACATCATAAAATAAAATTACAACCAAGGAGAACCTGATTCAGTTTCCTGCCTGAAGCATGAAGTAAACCAACTCCAACGACAAAGATCCAAAGCCTTTCTCATTTGGGGTGTGTTAGAGTTCCCTAAGAGCCTCATGGACTCCAGGCAGTGCTCGCACCCAAATACGTTGCAAGATTGAGACATAGTGCAGTGTGGAAGGGCCAACCCTCAAGTGTCCAAGTTCAGAGGGAACTCAAGGTCCCAAGGCATGGCTCACAGGAGGGGGGTAGAACTTAGAAACTAGGAATAAGTGTAAGTGCATAGAAGAAATTCTGAAAAGGGGAAAAGGGAAAGTGGCAAAGGCAGGCTAGTGGTCATACCTAGCAATAGGAAATGCTGGCACACCCCACCGGCCTGTTAGAACACATTGTTTTTGGGAGTTAGGATCCCCAAAGGGATCAAGTTCAAACATGAGCAATAACTTGCATATTGCCATGTTCTGGACTACAACTCAAAGCACATAGAGGGAAACAGGGGTGCAGGGATTCATAGCAGAAATAGATGAAAGGAAATTAACATGCTAATTGACATTTAAACTTCATATAAACAGTAAATAGACATGGATGTAAAAGCTGCAAGTAAACACATTGGGATGATGCTTAAACCAAAACTAGAACATACCAGTCTCAAGGAAACAAGCAAAACAAAGCAGTAGTCTTGTAAAGCCAAAGTGCAAACAAGTAGTCAGAATGCTATGAGTTTAGAAGAGAACTGTGAGATTATAAGTGTCTAAAGTGTGTAATGTGTGCTAATCGTGTAATGTGTTGTTTTTTTTTTGAAAGTGCAGAAGGGTCATGCCCTTTTATAGTGGAAAGCAAGCAGAAATAGGTAAGAAAATAGTTTGGAAATCAATTTCACAAGGTTTCCCTTTAATTAAGGGATTCTGATTTCAAACGGGTAAAAATAATTAAGGAAAGAGATTAATCAAACACCTTTTCAAAGCAGTACAAGAGGGGTAAATACATAGAGGTATACTTAAGGAAAAAGTCTTGATAGTACACGGTTTGTGCAAATAAGGCAAGGGAATCAATTAACAGCTAGTAAATCAAAAATTGAAGATTTTGTATGAATAAACCAAGTCAGAAAGACGGGAAAGATTTTGACTTAAGGAAAATCAGTAACAATCGATCAAACCTAAAAAAGGATTCTGAATCAATCATAAGTTGGAAAACCCTTTTCGGAAGAAAGAATTCATCACACATATAAAAGCATACAGCCACGCTTAAGCACAAAAAACTATCATGCTAATCAGTAGAAGAGTCTAGCATAGAAGAATTTAAAAGTTCAGAATCATAAACAAAGAAGTTCAAACTTAGTTCATAGACCCAGAATGAGTCTGAAAGAGTCAAGGGTTCCAAAATAGAACCCTAGTTCAAACACATGACCAAACCTCGGTAGAACCCCCAAATTCTAGGGTTTCCAACTCGAGTCAAGCACAGGGATGAGGAGGCAACAGGCTCAGAGATTTCTTTTCAGAATCTCAAATATAATAGAAAGTTCGAAGCATAATGAGAGTAGAAAACATGCTTAAACGGGTCTTAAAACAAGGTGAAGTAGAAGTGAAACAGTAAACACTTAAGAACATGGTAGAGAAATACATTAGAAGAACACATGAACACCGGAACAGTATAGCAAAAGAACATATAGCAAAACACAATAAGATAAAATGTGAGAACATGGTATAGAAACATAGTAGAAGAAAGAACGGAGCACAATAGAAGAACATGCATAATAAAGGAAAACATAAGAACACAGTAGAAGAACATGCGTGGTAGAAAAGAAAACATAAGAACATAGTATAGACAAATACACACAAAGAAAAGAAAAAGAAAAGTCAGAGAAACATATTAAGCTTTTCAGAAAATCCTATATCGGAAAGAAGTAATTTTTGAAAGAAAAATTGGGGAAAATATTTAAAAACTCAAGTAGAGCATAAATATGTAACAGATCTAAAAAAATCAGAGAAAACCTCGAATAGCTAGGGTTTCAAAGGAACACTAAAACGAGAAAGGCTTGAAAAAGGTCTGATCTCAGTCGGATAAGTCAGAACCAGGCTCAAAACACCAAAGTGTGCCGGAGCTGGGCCGGAGATGGCCATAGAACCTTGAATCGGCGAAGATTTGAACGAATACCTTCGAGGTCAGACCTCAAACCTTCGAATACCAGGTGTTTAAGAGCAGAGGGAGATGAGTTTAAGCCATCCATGGCCTGAGAGGCCATGGATTCCGGTGAGCTTGAGGTAGAAGACAGTAGAAGACGATAAGGGTTTCGAGAACATTTGAGAGAGTTTGAGAGAGGGGGGTATTCAGAGGTGGCTGATAGAAGGGAAATGAGGGGATTAGGGTAGTCTTTAGGATTGAAAAAGGCAAGGGCGGATAAGGGCCGTTGATCTCGGAGATCAACGGCCAGGATAAAAGGGGGTCTGGGTCGGGTAGTTTTAAATGGGTTAAGGGCTGGGTTAAATTGGAATTGGGTTGGTCCATTTGAGGTCTGAAATTGGGTTAATTGGGGATTTAATTTGGGCCATAATTGAAACGAAATGGGACCATATTTTAAATAGCCAGTTTTTCTCCTTTTTAATTTATAAAAATAGTATAATGATTTTGAAAACAAATTAAAAGTACTGGATCAGTTAATAATATACAAATATTAATTTAAAAATATTGGAACCAATTTCATAATTATAAAATGCTGTTAATTATGAAAATAGGCTAAAATTGCAATTATATGCAATTTGGCTTTTTTAAAATACCAAATAAATTTATAAAAATGTATAGAAATTACTCTAGCTATATTTTGGTATAAATATGAGAATAAAATAAGTTATTCACCAAAAATGATAATTTTTGGAATAATTATTGGTTTTTGTACTGCTAAAATTGGCAATAAATTGATTTAAAAATCCTTTAAAAAATTAGAAAAAATACTAAAATACTTGGGCATACTTATATATGTTATTTTGAAAGTATTTGCATGTAAAAATAAATAGGGGAAAAATTGGGTATCAACAGGAGGCAGTTCCATCTGTTCCATCTGGAACCTTGACACGAACTCCCTAATTGAGTCCATGATGGCCAGACTCAGCGTCAACGTTCAGGTGGGTAGACTGCGAATTCGACATTTTTAAGCTAATCTAAAATCAAGAATTTGAAGAACAAGATTAAAATAGAGTGTGTTATGGAGATTTGTATCAAATCACCACAATTATCCTTGGCCCTTTGGTGGGCGCCAAACTGTTTACCCTTGAATCGGGTAACAAATAAATTTGTACGCAGTTTTAAGGATACGTGGATTGATTCAACACAAGTAACGGAGAATATTAGATAAACGAATTAAAGACAAAATGAATGATCAAACCAGTTGCAATGTTACGGCCTAACTCGAACTTAGATTGAACAATAGTTTTGCCCTCGACTGGACCCTTGGTTCGAACTCAATTGCGAATGAAGAACAAACAGTTAACTAATAACTTTTGCAATAGCTAGAAAGCAGAAAAATGAATTTGTATATTGCCTTGGTTTGCGTGTTACAATATGTCTCAGGAGAAAAAAACCTGCCCTTTATATAGTAGGAGAGTTTCATCCCTAGTACATGTCTAGGAAAGGTAAAAATCATCCATTCTCGTTAATTACTGCCGTAACCGACATCGAGCGAGATCCGCACCATGATATTCGGTCAGGTACGAATATCACGGCTCTTTATCCATCATGTGCAATTGTTTACCGTGTTTTCCAAGGTTACAGAACTCGTTCTGGGTCCGGGGAACGTCACTTTATCACGCCCAGTGATGAACACGTCATTCTTTTTTTCCCGGCCTCGATTTCAACCTCGTGCGTCCATTCCCTTCTTCCGTTTTCTTCACCGGAAAATCGGGGTATGCTCTATTCCCGATTTTACGTGTATACGATAACGCAACCCAGAAATATTGGACCGAATTTGACCCAGAATATGGACCGGGACATAATTGTGCAAGTTGAACATTCTAATATACAGTGACAAGATGCATGCTTTGAACCCTTTTATTGACTTAAAAGATAACAAGGTATAGTCACAGGATGTGACTGGACTTTTAGGAGAAATAGACTTCTCAAAGCATGGAGATGAACTATCCGAACAAAAATCTAAACTTTCCATCAAAGTCTAAGCTATTGTATTACACTATTAAAACGCATTATTGATATTAACATTGATATTTGGTAAGTAGTGTCTTTTTCACTAGCAGACCTTTCATATCTTGGTATAGCGAGTACTTGTGCCTCGGGCAATAGGATATTATAGAGATTTTTCACAGTTTATAACGTCATTAGCACAAGTCTATCAGTTGAAAAGATCATCAATTGGACATTATTGTGTATCTATTAAATTATGTATAACTTCTAATATCTTTTCATGAACGATCACAACTCGTCTTTTCGTACTATGATACGGGCATTGGGGTGTGGGGGGGGGGGGGGGGCAACTATCTTGAGTGTTTAGCCATTTTTTTTGTCAATTTCTTGGAGGATCGGCGTTGAATAAAATGGCTTCTGAAGAGTTCACTGATCGTAAATTTTGGAGTTAACCTTTTATGCAGTGACAATTTAATGGGATTATTATATTATCAGATTATCTAAAAGATACTCAACTGCTGATAACGTTTCCTAATAAATGGAACTAGTAAGCTGTGATAACAGGTTAAATTACATTCATACTGTTAAATCCTGAGTTTTATCTGTGATCAAAGTCAATGAAAAGTGATAACAAGCAGAATCATAAATAATGCAATGAAATGCATTTAGACGACTCTTCTATGAAATTCTCTCTATTAATAAGGGAGAATAAGCACACACCAGGTCAACATGCTTGCCTGGCCTTATTGAGGGTATAACTGTCATTATGCCTACCCTTATCAGGGGTATCATTGTCTTTGAGGAAAAGATTAACATCAAAATTCAAAGCCCTACGTCTGCTGGGTGAGATGCTAAGAGATGACCACGTGCTACATTGGATTTTGGGTAAACGGCGGACACTGCAAAGTTTTATGATTTTTCTACTGAAAGCTTCCTTCAAGTTCACACTCTCTTTCATCTCTCTCTATTTTCGCGGTGGTTCTTCGACTTTCTTGGTATTGCTGATTTCCGTCTTTATCTCTTGGTAAGTTCTTGTCATAGTTGTTGACGGAGGTGACAGTTATGGCTGGCCACGGGCTGATTCGCCATTGATGGTGGTTTTGATAAGTAGAAAGTTATTTTGGGGAATAAAATTATTTCTTTGATTTACTAAAAAGCTAGAACAAACCCAGTTAGTACAGACTAAGTCATCATCGGAATAGTCTTCTGTAAAGTTAGCGTGTCTTATGCTTCCCTGTTATTCTATTTGTCTTGAAAATCGGCGACTTTGTTAATGGGTCATTTGGGGTTTCGCTCTTGGGTTTACTGTTGATTTATGGCATGCAATTGGTCACGTCAATATAGAAAATTTATATTATCCGACATTCAAATAGCTTATAATTCCGGCTTAGTTGAGTGATCAATTTGGGGATTCAGGATTTGATTTACTGTGTTTAAGATTTATTATTTATATTTATTTAGTGTCTTTTTAAACAATTACTAATACAGTGTTCGAGGCAGAGCTGTTGGGCTTATATTAACCCATAAGTGATACATTAGATCCGCGCCTGACAAGTTTCTTAGACAACTTTCAACTATACAATAAATAGTGAAAGCCTCTAGGATGTTACTGGAAGGACAATGCTCTATTACTCTTCCAAGCTTTTGTCTAACCATTTCAAGTTTTAGAATTGTTCAATATTATGCCAAATTATAGATGAAAAGCTTTTCTCTTGCATCACATAGTAGCCGTTCCAACAATTTTCTGGGCTTGCAATTCGGAGTTCGAAACTTTTGGTAGACAATCTAACCCAAAATGAATACTCCTCTTTGATATGCCATATGAAATTTAAAAAATAACTCATTTTTATGAGTAAATAAGAGTTTAACTACACTACTTAGGAGGAATTCTCTGGTATACATGGTGTATGTTACACTTCACTATTAAAAAAAAGCATAAAAGAGGGACAGTCATTCTAACGGAAGAATAAGAAGTAAACAAAAAGTGTGAATGTCACTCTTGAGATTACCATGTACATCCTAAATTAATTTTCTATCATAGTTGCTGATGGAGGTTAGAGTTATGGGTGGCCACAGGTCGATTCTTCATGGATGGTGGTTTTAATAACTTGAAAGTTGTTTTGGGGAATAACATTATTTCTTTGATTTACTAAAAAGCTAGAACAAGCCCAGTTATAGAAAAAGAAGTTCAACATAGAGATTCATCTTAGTCTATTTGGATATGCTTGATTTTTCTATATGTTAATGCAACTGAAATGTGAATTAGGCAAATGAAAAATTTTAATGGGGCAGAACTCCAGACAATAGATGAAATATTTGATTGGACTTTTATGTGCAAGTTGCCCTAGCAAATTGGCAACTATTGGTCTAGCCAGTTATAATTGAAGATTGTTTCATTCATCTGATGTTGTTTTGGTTACAAAATTATGAGTATATGGCTTTTTTTAGCTGCTCTTAGTCGCACATCTCCACGAATGTGGTGGCCAATCCAAAATTTTGGTGGCTTTTGATATTTTGAATGTTTCTTATTCTTTTCTTTGGTTCCACCATTTAACATACAGCCAAAGACCTAACAAAAAAGGCACATAGATACATCATAAATGTGTTGTCCATTTTTATTTTTTGAAGTAACGAATAGTCACTGATTATTGGAATAAACGACTATTACAAGTTATGAGTATTGGTTCTTCACATCTGCCTCTTCAAGTGTTTTAAAGTCATCTTGTTATCTATATTTCTTCAGGATCCGTTTGCTCTGTGCATTGTCCTCATGTCTCTCTGTTCAATTATCCATATTGTATAATTTATTGCCACACTCTCCTTTCTTTTTCTTTTGGACTGATAGTTGTTGCGCTGAATTGGTTTCTTCTAATTTTATGTCATCCACAACTAAGAAGAAATATGCAAACTGAAGTATCAAGTTAGGCTTCTTTCTTTTTTCCATTTTTTGTTTAAGTTACTGCACAGTGTTAACAACAAAGACTACATTTAAATGTACATGGATACTAAAATTTAGAAGTAAACAATTACAAAAATATTAGTTTATCAGTCAATGGAAACAATATTGTTTATATAATACATTAGTTTACCCTCTTCCACAAAGGCTCCGCAACAGTTGAAGCTATAGGTGCTCCCAGAACAACTACTACACAGAGATACAATGTGTTGCTAAATTTATACAGCGCAAGAACATGGTAATTGCTCGGGCATAGCTTAAAATCCCATAAAAGACAAAAGAAAGCTCACTCTTTCGATGAATGTGAATTTGTTACTATTTTTCTCAGTTGGATTTAAATAAATGTGCGTGGTGCTGGATTGTTTGGGCATGCTAGTTGGCTTTTGGTATCTTTTCACTCAGCTGAAATGTGCTGATGTAAGCTTTAGTATTTAGTTACAATAAGTGTTTGTTAGCGTTGACTATGATAAATGCTATAAATTGATATAGCCAAAATATATTCTTTATATATCATTTAATTAATTAACATAAATAAAGGGTCATACAATCCTCTACAAAAATAAATGCGCAGCAGTACATTAATGATTTATGGTAGCTAAAAATGACTAAAAATACAACATTTTTGAAGCAGGCTAGTAGGTTCTCGTATGATAAGAGCAGTTTGTTTTGGAAATCCTCCTTTGTACCAAGATGGTGTTCCCTGCTCTAATCCACCAACAACGGGATCTTCAAGAACTCTATGTTTTCCAGAATCTTGTTTTCTCATACGTCTTGATAGTAACAATGCTTCCCTTCTATGAGCAGATATTTGGTTGTACGTATCACGCCGTTTAAGTTGCATTGCAGCCTTTCTTTTTTCTGCATCTGAACATTTGTTTGTATTTCTAGACTCCATCAGCTACGCAAGTTCAAGTTCCACTTTTCTTACCTGTACAAATTTTAAATTGCAGGCTCTTCATGAAATGTCTAAAAAAGATGTAAAACATTAATGATATTACAAATGTAATCGTAGCGCACAAGATAAATGTTTAATTCGTAAGTTATAATGAAATCAATGAGTCTCTTCCATTTTCACAAGCTAAAGTAATTGAATCAGAATATATTTTGGCTCCATCAATTTATAGCATTTATCATAATCAATGCTAACAAATACTTATTGTAACTAAATACTAAAGCTTACATCAGCACATTTCCGCTAAGTGAAAAGATACCAAAAGCCAAGTAGCATGCCCAAACAATCCAGCAGCACGCACTTTTATTTAAATCCAACTGAGGAAAATAGTAAAAAATTCACATTCATCGAAAGAGTGCGCTTTCTTTTGTCTTCTATGGGACTTTAAGCTATGCCCGAGCAATTACCATGTACTTGCGCTGTATACTTTTAGCAACACATTGTATCTCTATGTAGTAGTTGTTCTGGGAGCACCTATAGCTTCAACTGTTGCGGAAAGCCTTTGTGGAAGAGGGTAAACTAATGTAGTATATAAACAATATTGTTTCCATTTACTGCTAAACTGATATTTTTGTAACTGTTTGCTTCTAAATTTTAGTATCCATGTACATTTAAATGTAGTCTTTGTTGTTAACACTGTGCAGTAACTTAAACAAAAAATGGAAAAAAGAAACAAGCCTAACTTGATACTTCAGTTTGCATATTTCTTCTTAGTTGTGGATGACATAAAATTAGAAGAAACCAATTCAGCGCAACAACTATCAGTCCAAAAGAAAAAGAAAGGAGAGTGTGGCAATAAATTATACAATATGGATAATTGAACAGAGAGACATGAGGACAATGCACAGAGCAAACGGATCCTGAAGAAATATAGATAACAAGATGACTTTAAAACACTTGAAGAGGCAGATGTGAAGAACCAATACTCATAACTTGTAATAGTCGTTTATTTCAATAATCTGTGACTATTCGTTACTTCAAAAAATAAAAACGGACAACACATTTGTGATGTATCTATGTGCCTTTTTTGTTAGGTCTTTGGCTTTATGTTAAATGGTGGAACCAAAGAAAAGAATAAGCAACATTCAGAATATCAAAAGCCACCAAAATTTTGGATTGGTCACCTCATTCGTGGAGATGTGCGATTAAGGGCAGCTTTAAAAAGCCATATACTCATAATTTTGTAACCAAAACAACATCAGATGAATGAAACAATCTTCAATTATAACTGGCTAAACCAATAGTTGCCAATTTTCTAGGGCAACTTGCACATAAAAGTCCAATCAAATATTTCATCTATTGTCTGGAGTTCTGCCCCACTAAAATTTTTCATTTGCCTAATTCACATTTCAGTTGCATTAACATATAGAAAGATCAAGCATATCCAAATAGACTAAGATGAATCTCTATGTTGAACTTCTTTTTCTATAACTGTGCTTGTTCTAGCTTTTTAGTAAATCAATGAAATAATGTTATTCCCCAAAACAACTTTCAAGTTATCAAAACCACCATCCATGAAGAATCAACCTGTGGCCACCCATAACTCTAACCTCCATCAGCAACTATGATAGAAAATTAATTTAGGCTGCACGTTGTAATCTCAAGAGTGACATTCACACTTTTTGTTTACTTCTTATTCTTCTGTTAGAATGACTGTCCATTTTTTATGCTTTTTTTAATAGTGAACTGTAGCATACACCATATATACCAGAGAATTCCTCCTAAGTGGTGCAGTTAAACTCTTATTTACTTATAAAAATGAGTGTATTTTTTAAATTTCATATGGCATATCAAAGAGGAGTATTCATTTTGGGTTAGATGGTCTACCAAAAGTTTCAAACTCCGAAATGCAAGCCCAGAAAATTGTTGGCACGGCTACTATGTGATGCAAGAGAAAAGCTTTTTATTTATAATTTGGCATAATATTGAACGATTCTAAAACTTGAAATGGTTACACAAAAGCTTGGCAGAGTAATAGAGCATTGTCCTTCCAGTAACATCCTAGAGGCTTTCACTATTTTATAACTTTAGCAATGTATTAATTTACGGATACTTCAAGTCTAGCCTTCGAAATTAACAATGTTAATGTCTTGATAAATCTTGAAGTAGGGGGTATTTGTAGGCTTATAAAATCTACGAAATTAAATTCATAAATTAATTTGGACCATATTTTAAATTCAAGATAAATTGGTCCAAATAAATATTATGGGCTAATATAATTGGATTAATTATATAAATTCAATATATGTGGATTAAATAAATAAGTCTTAATCCATTGGGCTAAAGTGATGAGCCCACTTTATTAGGCCCAAGATGTCATCTTCCTAGAGGCCCAGTTTGGTGCCACATGTCAAATGACATGGCGCGCCAAGTCAAACGGAAAAGCCAATAGGATCATTCCACATGTCATAATGATAAGGCATGTAAAGTCACATTAGAAGGCCAATGAAACCGCGCCACGTGTGCAAGTGACATGTTCTGGCCAATCAAATGTTGTTATGTCACACTTCAATTTGATTGGTCGGAAAGAGTTTGTTCTTATCACAAGTCCTCCCTTCCACAACTATAAATAGGAGTCTTCATAACTCAGAAGACACCAGAAGTTAAAACAAGAAGCAAGAAAGAGCTCGTGGATCAAACGCTGCAAATTCCTCCACAAGTTTCAAACTTCAAGCTATCAAGTTCAAGCTCAAGAACGAAGAACAAATCAAGTTGAAGCTCAAGAACGAAGAAGAAATCAAGGTAAAGTTCAAGCAATCAAGCTCAAGCTCAAGAACAAGATCATCGTTCGTGGCAACAACTACATATTCAAGATCAAGCTCAAAGGCCGTTGAATTTATTTACTATTGAAAAGAAGAATCAGAGGATTCATAGAGATTGTACACTCATATTATTTGAAATAAAATTCTAAGATTGTTGCAATATTTTTTCGGTCTTGATTTTATTTTCTCGATGCAATTTATTATCTACACCTTGTTATGCAACAAATGTAGCATCTTGTTTGTGATTTGAAATGATTCCGCTTGTATCCGAGGGACAGCAATTGCGGTTGCCAGATTTTCGACGGTGAATTGTGCAAAATCATACAATGCTGCTTCTGGCACAAGAGGCACCATACCCTGATTGTTCGGGTCATTCGTATTATTTCTGTTGTTTGGATTTTCTATTACGTCATCCATGTTTGGTTCGATTCGTTCTGTTGAGTTATGTTGCTGTTTGCCCTTCTTGTTTGCACGATTCAGTGCCTTGGAAACCTTTTCAGGATCTGATAATGCTTCGAACAATTCAGCAGTTCTTGAGGAGTTTCTAGGCATGCACTTGTAACACCCAAGACTACAGACGTTAGAATTTCATAGTATTTAGTTTAAAATGAAGAAAATTGGCTACACTACGAATTCTAGCACTTCTTTTAGCTGCAATTAATAACACCATTAAGTCCCCGGTAACGGCGCCGAAATTTGATCATGCCCAATTATACCTTATAAAAAGGACTAAGCGGTTGTTGCAAATATATTATGGTTAACAAGTCCGGAGTCGAATCTCACAGAGAATTAACCTATTAAGCACAGCTACTAGACTCATACAAATTCACGCAATCAATCTTCAAAAATATTTAACTAACAAATTTGATGTTTACTAACTAAATATCACGTAATGAAAATGCAGTAATTAATAACTAACTACGAACATGTTGTAGACAAGAATTGGAATGATCTAAGGTTATGATTTCCCCTATTGTCAGAATCCTTTCCGCTATGTTTCCTATAAATTTGTTTAAGTTTTCTCTACCGGTCATGAGCTCTCTAAGTGTCGTAATTCTCTCCCGAGTAACTACCACAATTTACTAGACATATTTTTCCGAATTACGCTAGCTGGCACTAAGTACGTCTCACTCGGATCGCACCAAGGTTTCGTTATTCCTAATCCCACCTTTAAACCCTCTTTATTGATCCCTTATTTACGTTAGGAGTGATGTTGTTCAACAACTACCTAGATATGCACTCTCTTACGAGCAATACACACTAAATAGGTACAGTTGATTGAGAGCTCTTCAACCAACCACAATATAAACGTAGTTGAACAAATAGAGAAAAAGCTACGGCAAATCTATATTAACATAACTGGAAAATCATCCTCCAATAGGTTCCATCAAAACCCTAGATTAGGAGTTTAGCTACTCATACTCGTAGTAACAATATCCCGGGTATTTTGCATAAATAAATTACAAACTAAAGACGAAGGAATGTAAAAATCGATGGTTCTATCTCCTAACAGGTGTTTCACGAGCTATTCTTGTGTGACGAACCGGCCAGTCGTCTCATGAGTTACCGCTCCGTTTCCCCCATTTCTGCTTATTTATGTTTTGTTATCCGTGTTTCATGTGATCAAGTTGAATAGTTTGCGTTCGGAGTGGTTTTGGCAAGAAATGAGACACTTAGTCTCTTTTAAGAAGGTTTAAGTTGGAAAAGTCAACCGGATATTGACATATGTGTTAGAGGGCTCGGATGTGAATTCCGGTTGTTTGGTTAGCTTCAGGAGGTGATTTGTGACTTAGGAGCGTGAGCGGAACTGGTTTTGGAGGTCCGGTGTAGAATTAGGCTTGAATTGGCGAAGTTAGTATTTTGGCGAGTTCCGGTTGATAAGTGAGAATATGATCCGAGGGTCGGAATGGAATTCCGAGAGTTTCTGTAGCTTTGTCATGTCATTTGGGATGTGTGTGTAAAATTTCAGGTCATTCGGACGTGGTTTGGTTGGGTTTTTGATTGAAAGCGTATTTCGGAAGTTTTTAGAAAACTTAGGCTTGAATTCGATGAATTTTGGGTAATTTGATGTTGTTTGAGGTTTTTTGATGATTGGAGCAAGTTTGAATGAGGTTTTAGGATGTGTTGGTGCTTTAGGTTGAGGTCCCAGGGGCCTCGGGTGAGTTTCGGGTGGTCAATCGGACCATTTTCTAAGTTTAAAAGTTGTAGATTTTTCATTTCAGGTGTTGCAGAGAAGTTAATCTTCGCGTTCGCGTAAAGAGCCTCGCGTTCGCGAAGGAGGAATTGGGAGGCAGGTGATTTGCTCTTCGCATTCGTGTCTGAGGGTCCGCGTTCGCGGAGGGCCGGATGGTTTTGCTTCGCGTTCGCACAAGGCCTCTCGCGTTCGCGCATAAGGAATAGGGGTTCAGTCTATATTGGTCTTCGCGTTCGCATGAGTGATGTCGCGTTTGCGTAGGAGAGGAAGGCTGAAGCATCGCGTTCGCGGGTTGAGTCTCGCGTTCGCATAGAGTTAATTTTGGAAACATAAAAGATGTGCTTCGCGTTCGCGAGGCAGTGGTCGCGAACGCGATGAAGGAATTCCAAAACTGGGCAGAAAGTTTATAAACATTTCATCCGCAATTTTTAGTCATTTTTCCTCCATAGCTGAGCAATTTGAGAGCTTTTTGAAGGTGATTAAAGAGGGATTGAAGAAGAATTGATTGGAGGTAAGATTTTTGAACCTAAAACGTGATTTTATTGTGTAATCTACCTAGAAATTCATGGAACTTAAGCTAAAATAGAAGAAACTAGGGCTTGGGATTTTGAAATTTGATTTAGGGATTTGAAGGACCATTTGAGGTCGGATTTGAGAGATTTTGGCATGTATGAACTCGTGAGGAGATAAGGAACCCGTTGATGTAAAACTTTCTGAGTTTCAAGAAGTGGGCCCGGGGCTCGGGTTTTGCTAATTTCGGGATTTTCGATTTTTTTCGATTGTTTTCGCTTGGGCTTTGTTCCCTTAGCATATTGTGACGTATTCGTTCTGATTTTGGATAGATTCGACGCGCGTGGAGGCCGATTCGAGGGGCAAGGGCGTCGCGAGCTAGAGATTTAGCCGGTTCGAGGTGAGTAATGATTGTAAATGACGTTCTGAGGGTTTGAAACCCCGGATTGCACATCGTAGTGCTATATTGAGGTGACTTGCACGCCGGATAGCGAGCGTGGGGTAGAGCACCGTTGGGGATTTGGGACTTGGTATGTCCCGATTGATAAATTTACCGCGCATTTGACTCAAACTTACTTGTTATTATCATGATTTGGATTGATCGTCATATTTGGGCTTCTTGCCAATTATCTGAAACCTTCGGGGATTTTTATCACTATTTCCTCAGTGTTTTGACTTATTACTTAAACTCAGTCGTGATGCTTTTCACTGTTTTACTACTCAGCCATTTTTACTCGGTTTTTGAGACTTAAATGATATTTTAGATGATGTTTGGGCTGAGAACTACTGTTTTATTGATGCCCGAGGGGCTTATGTGATCTTTGGACTGTGTATGGTCGTGGGCCAGATGTGAGGATACACTGATACTATTTATGAGGTCGAGGGCCTGGATTTGATGCCACAAGATGGCTTGATATAGCGCTTGGGCCATAAGGGGCCCCTCCGGAGTCTGCACACCCCCAGTGAGCGCGAGTACCCATTGTGATCTGATAGTGAGCCCGAGGGGCTGATATTGTTCTGAGAGAGAGAGAGAGAGCCCGAGTGGCTGGTACTGTTCTATGTGTTTATTTTCTTTATCTGTCTGTACATTAATTGCTTAACTGTTGTAGAGGTATTTCATTCTGTTTTCATTGGGTTACTGCTTTATATTACTTGTTTAACTGTTGCAATATAGATTACCTTGTGTTCACGTGATTTCTTATTCTCAGTCGTTATTTATGCTTATTACTCACTGGGTCGGAGTACTCACATTACTCCCGGCACCGTGTGTGCAGATTCAGGCATAGCAGGTCCCGCTCCCGAGTGTTGACTCGTCCCAGCTCGGGCGGATCTTTGAGGAGACTTTAGGTAGCGGCTGGCGTTCGTAGCCTGGAGCTCCTCTCTATCTATATCTTTACTTACCATTTCAGTACTGAGACTCTGTAGTTATTTTTGAGAGATTTGTTATCTTAGACGCTCGTGACTTGTGACACCTCGGTTTGGGTTGTGTCGGGATGGTTTCCCCTTATTGTTATTTATGTTTCCGCGAATTTATTACTATTTAATCATACTTTAAACTGTTTTATGATCATTAATGGTGTTAAACGGTGTATTGTATTAGTCTGGCTGGCCTTGTCTTCACGAGAGGCGCCATCACGACAGGGTTCGGGGTTAGGGTCGTGACATCTTGCCTCCGGTCGAAAAAACTCCTTCAAAAGTGGTGTTTAATGCCTATTTATATGTGTAAAAAAAGACCTAAACGACATAGCCCATGTCCTAGTCAAACCAGGAGATGAAATAAGCCTTCAAAATCCGGATCAGGCTCGCCTCAGACCGTGCCTCGCGAGGTACAATGCGAGATGAACCTCGTCCCAGACCATGCGACGCCTGCCTCCACGCGAGCTCAACCTCGCCTTATCCCTCGCTTTGCATGCTCCCACGCGAGCTCAAAGGTCGCCTCGCCAGCTTCCACGCAAGCTCAAAGGCTCGCTTTGCCTGCTGCTTCATTTCTTCCGCTGCTCAATTCTTTCTTTCGTCTTTCCAACTTTTTTCGAGCACTCTTTATACTTACATATTCCTTTTGCTCTAATTTCATCTCGGATGCACCTACACATAAAATAGACTCCAGTATGCGCCAATAAAGTACAGCTTAGTATAAACGCATCTAAAATGCTAGGTAAATAATGTGCTCATATATGAAATTATAACCGCACGTCACTTATCCCCACTACAAAGATATGGTAGCATACAAAGGTCAACATGCCTGCTTAGGATTATTGGATATTTTGGTCATTTCAGGTCTATCAGCTGACTCGTTGTATTAATAGATCAACACGTGGATTGCTTTTTGGACAGCTGCGGAGTAATTAACCTACACTTTACCAAAAGCTCTTGTCTGCAAACAGACAACGCCCTTCCCTTGCTCATCTCATGCTCATCTTCTTCTGATCTTTGCACTATGGCGGATTACTGTGGTAATTACTCATTTTTGTCTCTTGTAATTCTTCTATCATGACTATCATCTTCCGTATGGGTTTCGTCTCATTGCTGTAAAAGTATGGATTTTAATTTAAATTTTAATTTTTAGAGCTTGAATTTATGGTTGTCATATACTTTGAAAATTTTACTGCTTTTCTTGGGTTGTTGAATTAGTTAGCTTTATTATATATTTATACCCAATTCAACGTATTGATTCTTTTATATGAACTTTTATCTCTGGATTTCTTTTCTACGTCGTGACCTTTGGATTTCTCTTAAAGCTCTATTATTGAGTTTGCAAATCCAATTTATATGTTCTAAAGATTGGATTTTTAGTGTTTTTTGTGGGTTTTACATTTGTGGCTTTTGAATATTTTAAATTATATTTGAATTTTTGCATATCTTAAGTTTTTTATTTGTCCGTTCTCATTCTAAGAGAAGCAAAAGTGTTAATACTACTGGATTAGCACATGTTCATACAGTAAACGAAATTAGTCTGATGCGCTTGCTGTACTATCTGAAGTATTTACTAATTTATTTTATGATTTTGCTATGACTTGTTTCAAGTTGAAAATTATGGTTTGCCAATATTTATGGACATCCTAATTCATTTGTTTGGAGAAATAATGCTGAATAAATAAAGGGTATACATTACTACCTTAAAAAAGATATAGTTTGTTCCCAAAAGAGTTGCTATATAAGATACCTATATTTTATTTCTTTTATTTACACATCAAAACGAAATAATCAGTTTATGAAGGTCAACATGTCTGCTTCCATGGATTAAAAATTAATCTGAGGATACTTCTGTCATTTCAAAGCTTTTACAGCTATTCATTCCATTACATAGCTTAACACGTGGATTCCAATTTTAACTCGTGGAACCAGCGCTACTTTCTCAGCTAAATCTCGAACAACCATGGAGAGGTAACGCCATCTCCAACTATCAAAAATCCAGAACGTGTGCTCTCTCCGTCTTTCCTCTTGTTGTCAAGTTAGCACTTCAGTGTGTTTTCTTCCGTCAATCGTATTTCCGGTGGGTACCTCTTCTGTCATCTCTTTGATTCATCTTTATCTATTATCGATATTTCTCTTGAGGAGTATCAATGGATTTTGGTCTTCAATAAATTACCATTTCTATTATGGCTTTTGTTCTCTAGGTGTTTGAGAAAATTTTTCAATGAATTACCATTTCTGTTAAATTTCTTACACATATTTTCATCTTCTTTATTTTTTAAGTGTTTGTGATTCATCTCTATGTATTTCTCTTGAGGAGTATCAATGGTTTTTGTTCTCATTTCGCTGGGGCTAAATTATATAAGAATGGTTGTAAATAATGCTATGTGATCATCATCTTTCTTACACATCAATGGTTTTGACTACAAATGAATAATTATCGTAATTTATGAAGTGATCGATTCTTCATAAATGCAAAAAGGATGGACATACTTCTGACAATGAATAATGGCTTCTCTCTGTTTCCAACTTATTCCTTCAATGAAAAGTGTGATAGTACTACATGTGATTTTTTGTAGCCTGTTTTCCCTTTCTTTTCTAATGGTAAAAGGATCAATTTTGGCTAAAAAGTGGAGTCTTAATTGAGGTTTCTATTGATACTTGTACCCTAAATCTGTAGTAATTTCAGAGATTCAAGTTTGCATTGGCTGGTATTAAAATGAAAATGGAATTTGTACCTTGCTTTTAAGTCATAAAGGGATCACTTGGCAGAAAGGTTGCTCCTTTATTGGGAATACAATTTCTTTTCTGGGATTATAATTTGTTATGGCAATTTTCTACCTAAATGCGTAGTAAATCTAGAGGTTGAAGTGTCCCTGTGTAACCTGCACTTTCTTGGGTGCATACCAGTGTTGTACTGCTGCTATGCCTAGAGCAATTTAGCAACTTTAGGAGAAGACTGTAAACTGATCATCCATACTAACAAATATTTTGACCAACGGTAAAGATTCTCTCATCAAATGTTGGAGGAGAGAATACCTTTATAAGACTGAAGTTTATTGGATGAGATAGCTACAAATAACCTTGAATCAAATACAGCAATAACTAGCTCCAAAGAGCACAAACAACCAGATAGGTTCGCATTTGACTGATGCTGCACTATTTGGTGTATAAGCACTGTAGAAGTTAGCAGTATCTTCTGCAAAAGTTTTGGACAATAAAATAGCATTATTTTTCCATATAACAGCTAAATCATGCTATAAAACCCCTCTCTGCCAGATAAAGGGACCTGCTGCAAAAAAAAACCTTTTCTTTTTCTGAAGAACTAAACTTAAATCGTGCAAAGCAACTACCATAACATTCAACTATGCCCTTCACACAGAACAATCACAAAGATGAAAACTTTGAGAATTTTAGTAAAAGGGGATTCAAGAACAGTGACGTACTGCTATATTCATTAACTCAACTCTTCAACTTTTTTAATGAGACCCCTATGGTTAAAAATTTTCAAGAAGGCCCATAGTTTCTTAAAAATCATAATTTTACCATCCAGCAATTACAACCAAATTCAACTAAGCCTTTTATATGAACAATCACAATTCACAAAGTTAAAATAAAGATTGAGAAATGGTAAATTTAGAACCTAACATATTTAAAATGGAATAAATTTATTGTGGCTATGTATTGCGTTTGCTTACTTTTATATTGTTAGTAGAATAAATAATAAACTGTGGTGCCTAAAGTCTACTAAAGTACTTTTCTGTTTGCTTTTTTTGAACTATTTGAAAAGCAGATATTCCGCCGTACTAAGCCTGTGAAGAAATGTCTTCCAACCAAAGGAACAAACGTAGATGTACAGAAAATACAAACTCTAAAAAGAAACTAAGGCGACGTGATACGTATGGAAAGATATCAGCTGATGAAAAAGAAGCAATGTTATTACAGCGACGCACCACAAAAATGGAGCTAAAAAAATGCAATGATTCCATAAATCAGTTGTTGATTGTCCAGCTGAAAGAATAAAGTGCTCATGTGACACAATATTGTCAAAACAGACTGCTCTTACTATAAGATAGTCTTCTTCTGATAATGCCGAAGGTTGGATGTCAAATTGCTTCTTCTTTGCTTCTATTAGTTTGCCTGAATATTCACCTGCTGTGAAATGTGTTCCATATTTTGTGCAGTAGGCACCAATCATGAAACTCCTATTTTATCAACTCCTATTGATAAAGGAAAAGAAGTCGGTCAGTCATTATGTGTGTTTGAAAGAGGTAAGGTTACAACATATACCTTTATCTTTGTTACTTCATCAAGTTATAGGCATGCATCTTAATAAAAGAAATTGATGCACCAGGATCATGCATCTGAGGGACAACAAAATGCCTTTATTGAACTTGTTACCAACAAAGGTTAGTCTTAATCGTTCAACTAACATTACTCATTATTTGAATTTTTGATCGGTTTGTAAACACAAAGTGCACTTACTATAAAACAGGCTTCCTCTGCTAATGTGAAAGGTTGGAATGACATATTGGGTTATCTCTATTTCTGTTACATTACCTGAATACTAATTTACTGTTGAATGTATTTCATATTCAATGTAGTAGGTGGTAGCTATGAAGTTGGTAGTTTATCAAGTTCGTTTAATACAGGAAAAAGTATCTCTCATCCATTTTGTGTATTTGAAAGAGGTAAAACTACAACCTCCAGCTTTATCTTTGTTATCACATCATAACTTAGGTACATTTAAATTATAAGAATTTTTGTATCAGGATCAACATCTGAAACATGTAAGAGTCAACAAGATGTCTCCGCTAAAGTTTTTTCAAACAAAGGTTAGCATTACTTTTGTGTTAAAGTAACATTATGCAGTGGTAGAATTTATCTCAGCCTTTATTTTTACCAATTCTCATAATATGAATATTTACTTACTGTGAAATGTGTTTCATATTCTATTTAATAGGCACCAGCTATGAAATTCTTACTTTATCAGCTATTTTTGACAAAGGAAAAGAGGTAAGGCTACAACCTCTACCTTTAACTTCGTTACTTCATCATGCCATAGGCGTACATGTAAATTAAAAAAAATTAATATACCAGGATCAACATCCGGTACATCTAAGGGACAACAAAATGCATCTACTGAAGTTGTTACCAATAAAGGTTAGTCTTAATTTTACGTTCAGCTAACATTACTCATTATTTGAATTTTTGCTTACTCTTTATTTTTAACAATATTTATAACATACAGGTTATAGATTGAACAAAATAGTCTATACGAAAAATAATGAAAATAACTTAGATTATGCACGCTTAAAAGTCGTTCCAAACTGTAAATTTGGCAATGCAAAAAGGTTTCAGTATGAACCACCTGGATTTTGTTGTGGCAGTGGGTCAGTAAAGTTAGTTCCATATCAACTACTTAATGAATTATCAGATTTGTACACAGGCAACATTCAAGAATCTAAGCACTTTCGAACATACATTAGAACATACAATAATATGTTTGCGTTTACCTTACTTGGTGTAACCAATGATAAATATTTAGCAAGGAGATATCATGGTATATATACATTTCGAGTTCAGGGACAAATGCATCATTTTATACCTGATTTACTTCCTTCTGATAAAAAAGTTAAGAATCTGTAGTTATACTTCTACGATAATGAAAATGAACTTGCTAACAGAATGGCCTGTTCAATGAATATCAACGAATCAATTGTCAAGAGACTTGTGAATGTTCTCTCAGTTAATCCATACTCCATCTTTCTGAAATCCCTGGCAAACGTTCCGAAACTATGCGATTCTTATGTCGCACTTAAATGTGATCCATGTCTAGATCAACGTGTATATAATTTACCAACTGCAACAGAGGCAGCTGGAATATGGGTTCAAGATAATTCCGCTGATATTGTTTCTACGCCACATATTCGAGTATATACCCATAGTAATAAGACGCAATCCATGAATTACTATTACGGATGTTATGATCCTTTGCAATACCCATTATTATTTCCTTATGGTCAAAACGGGTGGCATTGTGGTATTAAAAAAATTGCACGGACAAATCAACGTTATTGTAAACATGAAGAATTACCAAGTGTAAAGAACATGTGTTCCATTGATGGATTTCTTGACATGGAAGATCAGGTCCTGAAAAAAGGAAAACGAAAAAGAGAAACAGTTTCTTGCTGTGAGTATTATTGTTACAAATTGCAGATAAGAAAGAATGACAAGAATGAAGTATTACATTGCCGAAGATTATTTCAACAATTCATAGTAGATGTGTTCGTAAAGCTAGAATTACAAAGATTAGATTTTTATTTTTTTAATCAATATTTATTTCGGATAGATATGCTACAAGAAATTATTGATTTTCTAAGACTTGGTGAAACTGTAGCTTCCAAAATTGGAAAAAAAACATTTATTCCTGTTACTTTCATAGGAGGGCCGAGAGATATTCGTCGGCGGTATATGGATGCTATCGCATTAGTCCAACGTTTTGAAAAACCTGATCTTTTTATAACTATGACATGTAGTCCATCTTGGCAAGAAATAAACCAGCACTTGTTATCAACTGATGAAACTCAAAATAGACCTGATTTAGTATCGCGAGTATTCAGGGCAAAAGTAGAGGAATTGAAAGCAGATATTTTGAAAAGAAAAATCTTTGGGAAAGTTGTTGCTTTTATGTATACTATAGAATTTCAAAAACGTGGTCTTCCACATGCTCATTTTCTGATCATACTTAGTGATGAATATAAATTATTAACACGTGAATCTTATGATAAGTTTGTCCGTGCTGAATTACCCGATGCTGATACCGAAAAACATCTTTTTTCGTGATACCGAAAAACATCTTTATTCGCGTGTGCTTCAACATATGATGCATGGACCATGTGGTGACTTATATCCCACAAATTCATGTATGGGGAAAAAGGGCCTCTGCAAATTCAATGAACGACACCCTGCCTTTGCAATTGAATAAAAAGCCAAATTTTTAACTCCGTCTCTGTTGGAGTTATACTACAACACAGCCGGTCCCAAGCCCGGACAAAGAAGGAGGGTTTTTCAGTTTATTACAAGTTAGATCCTTCGCTACTGTACTTTCATTTGTAGGTATATCAAAGAGATCCTATCAAGTGAAATGTTTTCACATGGTGGTACTAAAAAATTCTACGACACTAACCAAGTTATAATACTACAACAAGAACAATAACCCAGTGTATTCCCACAAGTGGGGTCTGGGGAGGGTAATATTTACGCAGACCTTACCCCTATCCCGAGGGGCAGAGAGGCTGTTTCCAGGAGGCCCTCAGCTCAAGAAGGAAACAGGTGACAAAAACAAGTGACGATATATTAGTACTAGCAATAGACTCATAATAAATAACATAAAATACACAACATAACATAAAATAACATAAATAATAAAATAACAACAATATACGGAATATAGGAAATACGAGAAAGAGGAAAGTATACTAATATCTAGAATATAATGTCCTGCATCAGTAGCTGATCCGTAGCATCCTAAGCCTAACTACTAACTGTCTAGTCTCACTCTAGCGCGCTGTAGAAATATTCCCAACTTCCCCCTAACCTACAACCTTAATGCTCGACCTCCACAATCCCCTATCAAGGGCCATGTCCCCAGTAATCCTAAGTCGCGTCATGTCCTGCCTGATCACCTCTCTCCGATATTTTTTAGGTCTCCCTCTACCTCTCCTCGTGCCCACCACCGCCAGTCGCTAACAACTTCTCACCGGTGCATCAGTGCTCCTCCTCTGAATGTGCCCAAACCATTTGAGTCTTGCTTCCCGCATCTTGTCCTCCATGAGCGCCACGCCCACCCTCTCTCGAATAACTTCATTCCTAATCTTATCCATCCTTGTATGCCCACACATCCACCTCAACATCCTCATCTCTGCTACTTGCATCTTCTGGATGTGTGAGTTCTTAACCGGCCAACACTCGGTCCCATACAACATGGCCGGTCTAACCACTGCTCTATAAAACTTACCTTTTAGTAACGGTGGCACTTTCTTGTCACACAGGACTCCCGTTGCTAACCTCCAATTCATCCACCCCACCCCTATACGGTGTGTGACATCCTCGTCGATCTCCCCGCCCTCCTGAATAACTGACCCAAGGTACTTGAAACTACCCTCCTCCATATAATAGAGTAGTTTTATTCTCCATCTTAGATATTGTTTCATTTCTTGATTTTATATTGGATATCTCTGGATATTTCAACGATCTGATTAGTTTTACAACTCAAAAATATCCAACTGCTTGGAAAATTTCTAAGCCTTCTTCAACTTCGTTATCCTTTTCCTTCAACTATTATGAATACATACTAATAATTAACATCATATATATTTGACGAAAACTAACTGATTCAGTTTATAAGGAATTACATCTTTCACTGCTATATTTTTGTTTGTTAAATCGATTATAATTACACTTTACCACAAGTTTTCATGGCTACTTGTATTGTTTTTCATTGTGTCTTGCAGTTTCCTTTTCAGTTGTGTTGAAAAGGATAGCATTGGTAGCATGTATGGCACTCCAAAAGGCTTCTCTTAGTAGCAAATCAGCCGGAAGAATTGGACTAAGCACATGTTTTGTGCTGCAGTCATTTTTCACTCTTCGCCGTGGGCTCCTGTGTCATTTCTTTTTCTGAAATCATGTGGAGAAGAGTCTCCTAATTGTAATAGTTAAACTTTAGCAAATGACCTAGGGGATATTGAGCTTCTCATAAAAATGTTGTTGCCTTCTAAGGCTGTATTCTGGTCCGGGAACGGTCCGGGCCTAACGGGCCTAGGCTTAGGCGGGTCGGGTTCTGGCGGTCCCAGGCCAAACGGTTCCAAATGATGGAACCGGCCCGTTGTGGGCCTAAGCCCAGATGGTCTCGGGCTAAATGGGCCGGGCCCACGGGCCTAAGTGGTCCGGGCTATTTTTTTTTTCAAAATTTTTTATCTAAGATATTTTCTTGTAAATTTTATATATATATATTTTTTTTTATATGCATATATATATATATATATAGCTTATATATAGTATATATGCATATAAATAGTATATAGAGTATATATATATATATGTAGCTTATATATATTATGTAGTATATATATATATATATATATATATATATATGTATATATATATATTCAAGGGAATGTCTTATAATTTTTATTATTACGACATTAACAAAAATGACAATATCTTTTTTAGTCTTCCTCCCCCCAATGGAATGAGCACAACAAGGTGCTAATACCACCATTAAAAAGAAAAAAAACTAATGAAAATGTGCCAAAATACAAGTTACATATTAGTCTACCTAGTATCTCTAACAAATTTTATAAATCCTTCAAGGTTCGGAGGAATTTCCGTTGGTGGTGGCGGAAAAGAAGCTTGTTCATCACCGCTTCCGGGCGAAGCAGCATCCTCCGCAAGTTCTGCTATCATTTCTTCATAAGCTTCGTCTATCTCCGGTTGTGATTCAGCAAGTCCAAAATTTCTTCTTTCCGAATGGATCCAATCTCTGAAGAGTACTGATTTTTCCAAGCTCTCCCTAATAGACGCTCTATGATCACCTATTTGAAGTCTCGCTTGACTGAAAGCGCTCTCTGATGCCACTGTTGAAGCTTGAACACATAAAATATCTCGAGCCATCCTTGAAAGAACCGGATAGTGTTTTTCTTTGGCCTTCTACCATTCCAAAAGATCAAAGGTGCCGTCTGGATTCTCCTTTTCAAGGCCCCGCGACAAATAAATTTGAAGCTCATTTAGATGTGAAGTATCATCAATATTATCACCTTGAGAACCCCTGAACTCCGTCCAAGAACTAAGTGCTTTTAGTTCTGCATTTCTTTTAGATGATTGCGAACTAGACGAAGTAGGAGTTGGAACATGTGGTCTAGCATGATCTAAGGCTTGTTGATAAGCATTATAAATTGTTTGAGCATTTATTTTAATTGAGGCTTTTGCATCTGCAAGTGTAGCTAATTCCTCATCTGAAAGATCTAAAGCCCAATAAATACTTGAATACCAAAAGTGAGGACCTCCTAATTTCATGGTAGGATTTAACATGACAGCAACATCATAAATAGGGGGGATAAGGAAAAAATATTTTTTAATCTTTTCTTTCATTGCATTTATAGCAAGTTGATAAATTACCCCACCCTCTGAAAATTGAACAAATAAATCACATAATGCTGCAATATAAACTAAACAGTTTGAAATAGTAGGATAATATTGCCCAGACAATTCATTTGTAGCAATATGAAATTGTTGTAAAAAATTTATAAGAATTTTAACATTCGTCCAATATTGATTTGTAAGGATTTCATCATCACACTCACCACCAACACGAGCATTAAACGTTGCATTTATTAGGTTTCTATATTCATATGCAACAACTAAACTTTCGTACATACAATTCCATCTAGTCGGACAAGCTTTAGGAACCTTTCTTTCTCTAAGGCCGAATTCATCACATTTTTTAAAATATTCTCTAAGTCTACTTCTACGGTTTGAATAAAAAAGTCAATTAAGAGCCATTTTAACCTTTTTAATTTCCAAATTTAAAATTTTCATACCATCACCGACGATGAAATGGTAAATATGACAAATACATCTAACATGAAAATAATTACTAAATGCAGGATTTAGTGTAGTTGTAAGTAAGCCTATAGCATTAGTGTTACTAGAAGCATTATCCATAGAAATTGATATTATTTTATCTCTAATGCAAAAATATCTACAAATATCTGCAACTGTGTTAGCAATAAAGTTACTTGTGTGATGTGAATTAATTATTCTATATGCAATAATACGTTTTTGCATTTTCCATTCTCCATCAATCCAATAAGTGGTAACAGTTAGATAATCACAGTCATTACCGCTTTTACCAATATCAGTAGTAATAGCAATGCGACAATCTATATGAGTAAATAAATAGCGCAAATATTGTTCACATTCATGTTTATATTTATAAATATCGCTCTTTACGGTTGCGCGAGGCCATCCTTTATAAGTAGGATTAAAAACTCTTCTAATATAATGCACAAAATGAGGGTTAGAAGGAAAACTATAGGGTAAGCACATAACAGTAACCATTTTTGCCAATTCTTCACGATCTTTATTTGGATCGTAATATAAAATGCTACCAGTAACAGTGTTAATTCCCGGTTGAACTAGATTTGACCCTGTACTAGGGTTAACCGTAATATCTACACTTGTCCCTTCTTGCGCAGCTTTCATTTGTAAATATCTAGCTTTATCTCTAGGGTGTTTCAATATGTGTCTAGTAAGAGTACTCGTACCGCTACGGTCTCCAGTATATTTATGAGTCATCAAAGACCCACATGTTTTACACTTAGCCTTATTTTGTTCTCTTAGTTGAGTAAAAAAGTTCCAAACAAGTGATGTTTCGGGGCGTTTAGAACGTTGTCTATTAAAAGTAGGGGTTACTACAGGAGGGTCAGGCGGGGCATCAGTTAGGTTATAAACAGGACTAGTAGGTGTATCATCTAAATCCGATTGCGTTTCATCAAAATCATCATTTTCCTCATCATTTTAAAATATAGTTTGATTAGGATAAAGAGCATTCATAACTTCTTCATTTAATTGTTGACCTGGTGCAACATCATGGCAAAATTGTCTATCGGAAAATTGAAAACAAGTATTATCATTATCTAGAATAACAGGTGGAGGAGGACGGGTAACAAGTCTGGGTCGGGGAGCCGGGGGAAGAGTAATATCTTGGCGACTAGATTCACCAATTTTAGATTTTCCCTTACCACCAAATATTTTTTTCAAAGAAAATGCCATATTAATTATAATTGTACAAACTAAAACAAACAAAATTATAATATTAAAACTTAAGAGTTGGAACGAGTATACCGAATTGACGAATAACTTCTTGAAAATTGAATATCTTTAAAGATTTGAATACTTCAATTCACCTTCACAATTTTTCACGAAATTGCAATAATAAAGTAAGCAATTATAGAAGAAAATTAGAGAGAGATTGATGAATTTGTGAGAAAAAATGAAAGAATGAGGGGGTATTTATAGTTGAGAATAGGGAAAAAATGTAATTATAAAAAGTTTGGGGTTAAAACAAAGTTTGAAGGCCAAATGGCTATTTTTGAAAATGCCAAACGGCTAAAAATGCAGGCCAACGGCTACATTTTCAAATTCTGACCGTTGGCCCTTTTAAAAAAAGAATTCTTTTAAAAAATAGCCATTGGGCCCATTTGGCCCTTTTGGCCCGGTTGAACCGGCCCAGGCCCGCCTGCCGGTCCCGGGCACGCGGGCTTTTTGGTAAGGACCGGCGCACTGTGGACTTTTAGACTGCTAGAGACCGGCCCATTTGAACCGACCCGTTTGGCCCGTTTGGCACGCGGTCCCGGGCCGGTCCCGGCCCACAATACAGCCTTATTGCCTTCTTCGCCGCAATTTCATAGTCGCATGATAATGCTTCTCAAGCTTTCCAGGTGAGTATCGTGTAATTCTATAATTCTTACGGCTTAATTATCAATGTTATTAGCTGTGAATTCCAACTCTTTGGTATTTGATAATAAATCCTTTAATAAAAAGAAGTGCTATGTTCTGTGTTACTTTCAACTGCCTTGTCATAAAGAGAGTATTACCTATCAGATTAAGATGTGCCTTATTCATTTCTTTTTCTATCATCGTAGTTTTAGTGAAGAACAACTTTCAAGACTACTTACAGTGTTTTTTTTCTTGCTGTGCTTAATATCTATTGCCATACTTTCTATTGTTATAACTTCAATGTTTACAGGCTCAACTGCTTAGTCAGTATTAGAAGAACTTGTAGCAAACACTCTATACTTTCTCCTACTGTGGCTGCGTCATTTATGAAATTGCGAATTTTCAACAGTTGAAGCTCTTAAAGTAGATAGTGAATGTCGATTTAGACTTTTACAGTTGAAGAGATGTCCTGGGAAGCAGAAAAAGTCACGTACGGTACTGCTTATTATCATATTACTTACAAAAAGGATTGAGCTATCAGAATAGTTTATTGATCTTCCTGGGCATCACTGATATTCTTCGATGTTCCAATTTTGCTATTGCTCCGAAAACATATTTGTTGAAAATGCTATTACAATCATGTCCAAATAATGTGAGTAGATAAAACTACAATTGTATTCTTGGCCTTCATGTTCCAGCTATCAGATGACAAGGCCTTAGTATCTGAGCATATCAGATGTGCTCAGGCTCCACATTTCGTTATTTCTCATATCATTTGATGAAAATTTCCTGTATTCATAAACTAACAATCATAGTAGCTAATTGAAGATCTATAATCTTTAATGTGGAGCGCGAAATTTTTTAGAACTTTGGTTGGACCCGGGCAAAGCCCGAGCTAACCTTACTAGTTGGTTTATATGTGCCGACAAATATGATTTTTTGGTCCCTGCAACTTGTGTTTATTACTTACTGGATTACGTTTTCTTGAAAGCAATATGAAGTGAAAGGTTTGTTTGGTATGGACTTCCAAAGAAGTAATTAATTGCTTTGGCATTTTCCAGCGATCAAAATTTTTCTTTTCTCGCACTCTTATCCGTTTTCTTGGGCTTATCACCAATTGTGGGTCCCACTTTTTTGGGCTAAGGCCCAATTGGACGGGCCTCTTCCATATGGCGTCTCTTTTTTAAATTTATTGTCACCAACACCAACCCCTCGTTTTCTACATAGCAAATGCAAGTATCTAGTAGTTGAACCTCTTCCTTATCGTCTATGTAAAATAGATGAAGAATAAATAAAAATAATTCAAGCACATGTAGCATAACGCAGTATGTTAAATTTCTAGTTCAACACCTAACTATGGAGTAACAGAGAATTGATTAAATCTTTCTGTATACGGTGGGAATTGGGGCTACCCGATTCCGTTTTTCGATGGGAAAAGTGATATCACGTCGGAAGACCAGGACGTCAAGCTCGGGGTCGAAGTTCCTTTCAAAGGCCAAGCTCGATAACACTTACCGAGGTCAGAAGAAAGCATGCTTCGAGATGATGCCGGTATCAGTCACTAACGGAAAAAGTGAGATATCCGCGACGGGCCGTAGATCACGGCGTGAATTTCGGAATGGATTGGTCTTCAGCGGTTAAACAGTTGTCAAATATGATTTTCTACTATAATTAGAAGTGTACCTTATTTAGGACTCCCCTACTATAAAAAGGGGGGATCCCGTGCATTTGTAAGACATTGATCAGTGCTCATTGATCAGAAAATATACGCTTGTTATTCTCTTGCTATTCCACTTACTCTTCATCAGAGTTGTTTCATCATTTGTAATTTCCATTATCACACCTCGAGATTATCACGGTTCGAGGTCGAGATTTAACTTACACGCTGGTTTAATCTTTTTTATTCCTTCATTTATTTATTTAATTCCTTGTTTATCAATTGACATTGAATTAAATCACATATCCTTAAACCTACAATACAAGTTTAATTGTTACTCGAATTTTAGGGTAAACAGGTTGGCACCCACCGTGGGGCTAAGGATAATAGTGATTGTTTCAACGATGATTCTGATAACACACGTTATTTTCACACTCGTTCTTGTCAAGTATTTTTTCTCTCAAGTTAAAGCGTGTCAAACTCACAAAACGCACCCGTACATCGTGATGATGGTCTCGGATTTCACGGGGAAAACGATAATGTAATTGCTCCAGGAGCCGGGGTGCCACCGGTTAATCTCGGGGAGCAACGGTCGCCGATCTAGTCGACATTGGTTCGCACGTTGCTCTAAATACGGACCTAGGTGCGGACCCCGAAGGGAGTGTACATAGGGAAGGCCGATCAGGTGGCCAAGGTACACATGGCAGAGAAGACGGGGGAGTTAGCCTCCAGGTAATATTCGAGATGCTACAGACTCAGCAGGCCGCTATTTCCCAATTGCAAAACCAACATAGGACTTCAAGTGTGGTTGAGCCAGAAATCACTCGTCGTACCGAGCCAATGCCAGAAAGGTCGAATGGTACCGAATCAAGTACCGATCCTTCAATAATGAAAATGCTCGAGGAGCTCACCAAAAGAATTGACTTGTGAGAGAAGAAAATCGAAGATCATGATAAACAAGTGAAAACATACAACTCCCGAGTTGATCAGATACCGGGGGCATCCCCGATCCTAAAGGGATTGGATTCGAAAAAGTTTGTGCAAAATCCTTTTCCTAAGAGTGCGGCTCCGAAGCCCATCCCTAAGAAGTTTCGTATGACGGATATATCTAAATACAACGGGACCACTGATCCTAATGAACACATCACTTCGTACACATGCGGAATGAAAGGAAATGATTTAGATGATGATGAGATCGAGTCCATTTGTTGAAAAAATTTAGGGAATTTTTGTCAAAGGGAGCAATGATTTGGTATCACAACCTGCCACCAAATTCCATCGACTCATTTGCCATGATAGATGATTCTTTTGTAAAGGCACATGCCGGGGCTATAAAGGTTTTAATAAGAAAATTGGACATTTTTAAGATAAGACAAAGGAAAAACGAAATGTTGAGGGAGTTCGTATCCCGATTTCAAATGCAACGCATGGAGTTGCCACCGGTGATAGATGATTGGGCCGTTCAAGCTTTCAACCAAGGGTTGAACGAGAGGAGTTCAATAGCATCACGATAGTTGAAACAAAATTTGGTCGAGTATCCAGCTGTAACTTGGGCAAATGTGAGCAACCAATATCAATCGAAGATCAAGGTCGAGGACGACCAATTAAGAGCTCCTTCCAGTTTAGTACATCCAAATAGGCTGGCAGTTAAAACCCCGAGAGATGTCGACAGGGAGCCAAGGTCGAACAGAGAATGATATCGACCATATGTCATAAATCGAAGGAATAATGGTTCAGGACACAATCCCTCCCAGAATGATCGAAGAAGTGATTGAGGGAAGAATTCTCAGGGACTTTTGAGCAAAAGTGGTTTTGATAAGCATGCCGATCTCGTGGAGTCACCTTGGTTATAGGAGTATAACTTTAGCATCGACGCATCGGGCATTGTATCGGCAATCGGAAGGATCAAAGATACTAGGTGGCCCAGACCCATACAGACTGATCCTTCCTAAAGAAACCCGAATTTGATGTGCAAGTATCATGGCACGCATGGTCACAAAATCGAGGATTGCTGGCAATTGAGGGAAGAGGTAGCACGTCTATTCAATGAGGTTCACCTTCGAGAGTTCCTCAGCGATCGAGCTAAGAATCATTTAAGAGAAAGGGACGCCAACAAAAAAATGAACAGGAGGAACCCCTGCATGTCATTCATATGATCGTCGGTGGGGTCTATGTTCCACACGGACCCATATTCAAACACACTAAGGTGTCAATCACTAGGAATGAACCCGAGATTATGTGCCTGAAGGCTCCTTATCATTCAACAACGAAGAAGCAGATGGCATTTCTCAGCCACACAACGGTGCTCTAGTAATTTCTATCTTATTAAATAAAGTTCAAGTTAAGCGTGTTTTAGTGGACAGGTAGCTCGGCGAATATCATCCGATCGAGGGTCGTGGAAAAACTTGGCCTACAAGTGTGACGACCCAAAGGGTCATCACCTGTTTCCTCATTCATTCTGTGCTTTCGAGGCCTTGAAAACCTCGTTTTTACTTGCCTCGATTTGCGTGCGCAGTCCGGGCGCGTAGCCGGAAAAGCTTTTATGTTGAAATATGTGAATTCTGTGAAAAATTTGAAGAGTTTTGATATTAATATGTTTAAGGTTGACTTCGGTCAACATTTTTGGTAAACGGACCCGGACTCGAGATTGGACGGTCCCGGAAGGTCCGTAGAAAAATATGGGACTCGGGCTCGAATTCCGAGGTCTAGAGCCCGAGAAATGAATTTTTCTGTGAAATTGTTTTTCTGAAGTTATTAAGGAAAATGGAAATGAAAATTGATTAAAAGACTGTGGTATCGGGCTCGTATTTTGGTTCCGACGCCCGGTACAAGTCTTAAATATGTGTTATGCGCTTTCTGTAAAGTTTGGTCGAAATCGGACGTCGTTCGACGTGTTTCGGACCTAAATATCTAAAGTTTGAAGTTTATGAAGTTTGAAAGGAAAATGATGATTTTGAGGCTTGATCCAATGATTTTGAGGTTATTTTGGGCGATTTGATCGCTCGAGTAAGTTCGTAGGACGTTACTGAGTTAGTGTTTGTGATTGGTTAGGAGCCCCGAGGGTTCGGGAGTGAATTGGAGGTGGTTCGGGGTGTTTTTGGCCTTAGAGTTGTTGCAGAAGTTCTGCTTCTGTTGTTCAGAGAATTTGTTCTCTGCGATCGCGATTCCATTCCTGCGATCGCATAGAGTCTTCTCCAGGCATTTCCAAATTTCTTCAACGCGATCGCATAAGTTGTCCCGCGATTGCATAGTCTGACCAGTCTCTTCAATGCGATCGCACTCACCTCTACGCGATCGCACAGCTTTACACTTCACCCAAAAGTCCTGGCTTCCCTTCTTCTATGCGAACGCACGAATTGTTCTGCGATCGCGGAAGCCAAGCTTCCACTCCTCTATGCGATCACATCAATTGCCCCGCGATCGCATAGACCAAAAACGCCCAGTTATTTTAAAGCCTAAAAATAGAACCAGTGACGGGATTCCTTCATTCTTTTCACACGAGCTCTCCTCTTAAACCCTCCATAGACGAAATTCAAGCTCTCCTTCCTCCATAACTCTTTGGGTAAGTAATCTTAACATCATTCCCTCATTATTTCTTCATCTAATTACTAATTTCCTAGCCCTAAATCATGAAAACAAAGTAGAAATTAAGGGTTTTGGGCAGAGTAAGGTTTTGAGAATTTTGGGTGATTCAACCTCAATTTGGGGTCGAATCTTAAAACAAATTATATATTTGCACTCGTGGGGTTATGGGTGATCGGGTTTTGGTCCGAGCCTAGAGTTTGGACCATGTGGGCCCGGTGTCTAATTTTGGTATTTTTGGAAGAATGCTAGAAAATTCATATCTAGGCTATGGGATGTTGCCCTTGAGTCTTTATTGATATTATTGAATTAATCATGCCTAGATATCACTGTTTCGGAGTCGGATTGTAGAGGAAAGGCGGTCTTTGAAGGTTGATTGCTATTCTTGGGGCCGAGGTATGTGTTTGGTTTAACCCTAGCTTGAGGGAATAGGAGTTGAGTCTTGTTGCTAATTGCTATGTGATCGAGTGCGATGTATAGGCATGGTGACGAGTATCTATACATTGGTGTCTAGCATGACCGTGAGTCCTTATAATGTGATTATCATGAACTGATTGTGAATTCCATGTTTATTGGAGTATTTCTATGTGTTGTGAA
>NW_017672628.1:84090-163013 GCF_001879085.1 Nicotiana attenuata
TTTACATTTGAGTATTGATTCCTTGTTCATTGTGAACCTAAGTTGTTTTAGTTGTTACTCTTGATTGCTGTTAATATTGTATCTCCCCTTAGCATGTCTCCCCTCCCATGTTGTTAATTACTTGGTATTCGTTTTCCGCTGTATATTTGTAACTGCACAGGNAGAGAAAGCGTTGTTGATTATTCCCTTGTCGGGATGTCTGGTTGAACTTGTTGGATTCTTTCCCTTGCCGGGATGGTTGTCCAATATTTGCTTATTTTATGCCCCTTAATTGTGACTGTTGTTTGGGGAGTCGGACTGTTAAATGATATTGAGGATCGGGTTGCACGCCGCAACAATGATGTTGAGGATCGGGTTGCGCGCCACAACAATAATATATGAGGATCGGGTTGCGCGCCGCAACAATGTTATATGATAAGTGATATGGGTCGGGTTGAACGCCGCAACAATGATATTGTGGAGCGGGTTGCACGCCGCAACAATGGTAATTATGGAGCGGGTTGCACGCCGCAACAATTATTGAGGCTATGTGTTTACATTTGAGTATTGATTCCTTGTTCACTGTGAACCTAAGTTGCTTTAGTTGTTACTCTGGATTATTGTTATTATTGTAACTCCCCATAGCATGTTTCCCCTCCCATGTTGGTAATTGCTTTGTATTCGATTTCCGCTGTATATTTGTAACTGCACAGGTTTATGTGATGTCCAGTCTAGCCTCGTCACTACTTCGCCGGGGTTAGGCTAGACACTTACCAGCACATGGGGTCGGTTGTGCTGATGCTACACTTCTGTGCATTTTTGCACAGGTCCGGGTTTTGAGGAACAGCAGCAGCAGTAGTTCGGAAGCAGGCGATTCATATTCACGAGACTGAGGTAGCCTTGCAGGAGTCCGCAGGCCCGGCGTCTCTTCTCATTGTTTTCTTTTAGACTGTTGCCTCCTTGTTTCGAGACAGACAGCTGTTATATTTCTTTCAGACCTTTGTATTTAGTTTATCCTTAGTGGTTCGTGAGTAATGTGACACCAAATCTTGGGTAGAGGTTGTTTTTGATTATTCCGTGTTTTAAATTCATCATTTTAAGACAGACTTCCGCTATTGTTCTTATTAGACTTTATGTTCTATATTGATGTTATAAACTGTTAAAGATAACTGCTAGTGATGGAAAGGTAATTAAGTTGGCTTGCCTAGCTACCACGAGTAGGCGCCATCACGACTCTGATGGTGGGAAAATCCGGGTCGTGACAACAAGATCAAATCATACCGGTAGCTCGGGTCTTAAACAGCTTCAACATGGCCAGTGAAACAAATAAGGGGAGATTATTTTACAAGTGAACTTGGCTGGAACCATTCAAGATACCAAATTCCATGTGATCGAGGGTGACATGAGGTATAATGCCCTACTCGGAAGTCCTTGGATTCACAACATGAGGGCAGTCCCCTCGACACTCCACCAAATGATGAAATTTCCGACGATGGACTGTGTAAAAACAGTATACGGGGAGCAGCACACCGCAAAGTAAACGTTTGCGGTCGATGAGGTAACACCAATATCAACATTATCATCTTTGGACAGGTCGAGCATCAAAGGTAAACAGGAAGCCAACTAGCAGTCACAGCCACCAGCCTTGACCTAATCGGGAAAACAGGAGATAGAAGAAGAAGAGGAGGATTTTCTGAACCTTCAAACATTTATTTTTCCTGAAGACTCCGACGCTACCAAATCAACGGTTGAAGAGTTGGAACAGGTTATACCTGGGAACGGGGTTAACCCCTGGACTCAGGAAAAAGCTTATTCAATTTCTTATTGATAACATGGATTGTTTTGCTTGGTCCCATTTAGACATGACATGGATCCCACCGGAGATAACAACGCATCAGCTATGCCTTGACCCCGGGTTCAAACCGGTGAAACAAAAGAGAAGGCCCCAGTCCGAGCTAAAACATGCATTCATAATGGAAAAGGTAACTAAACTTCTAAAAATAGGGTCCATCCGGGAAGAAAGAAACCCGAATGGCTAGCCAATTTAGTCGTAGTCCCTAAAAGAGGGAACAAACATAGAATGTGCGTAGACTATAAGGATTTAAACAAGGCATGCCCCAAAGTTTCTTTTCCACTGCCTAACATCGATCTCATAATCGACGCCACGGCTGGCCACGAGATCCTTACTTTTCTCGATGCCTATTCTGGGTATAACCAAATTCAAATGAACCCGGAAGACCAGGAAAAGTCTTCATTTATTACTATGTATGGAACATATTGCTATAACGTGATGCCCTACGGGCAAAAAAATACTGGAGCTACTTACCAACACCTAGTAAATAAAATGTTCGAGAACATATAGATAAGTCAATGGAAGTTTATATCGATGACATGCTAGTTATGTCCTTGCGCGCAGAGGACCATTTGGCTCATTTGCAGGAAACGTTCGAGATTTTAAGGAGATATAACATGAAGCTCAACCCCAAGAAATGTGCTTTCGGGGTCGGTTCAGGCAAATTCCTAGGCTATATGGTGTCGAACCGGGGGATCGAGATCAAACCCGATAAAATCAAGGCCATCGAAGACATCACCGTTATGGACAATGAATGGCCATGCAGAGGCTAACTGGACAGATAGTTTCTTTAGGCCGATTCATCTCGAGGTCGTCGGATCAAAGCCATAAATTTTTCTCTTTGCTCAAAAAGAAGAACGATTTTACCTGGACCCCGGAGTGCTAAGAAGAATAAGAGGAATTAAAGCGATACCTATCGAGCCCACCACTACTTCACACTCCAAAGACAGTTGAGAAACTTTACTTGTACTTGGAAGTATCGGAAATCGCGGTAAGTGGTATCCTAGTTCGGGAAGAGCAAGGTTCGCAATATCCCATTTATTATGTAAGTTGAACCCTAGGAGAAGCAAAAACTAGGTATCCACACTTAGAGAAATTGGCACTTGCATTGATAAACGCTTCTCAAAAGTTAAAAACATACTTTCAATGTCACCCCATATGCGTATTAACCACATGCACATTTCGTAATATTTTACAGAAGCCTGAACTATCGGGCCAATTGGCCAAATGGGCCGTGGAACTCAATAGGTACGATATCGAGTATCAACCTCGAAGGCCATCAAGTCCCAAATTTTGACAGACTTCGTGGCTGATTTCACGCCAACCCTCGTACCCGCAGATGAAAAAGAACTTTTGTTAAAATCAGGCACATCATATGGGGTGTGAATCCTTTTCACAGACGGTGCTTCGAATGTGAAGTGGTCCGGACTAGGCATCGTTCTGAAGCCGCCCACGGGTAGCACTATTAGGCGGTCTATCAAAACAAATAGGTTGACTAACAATGAGGCCGAGTACGAGGCCATGATTGTTGGTCTCGAGCTAGCCAAAAGCTTGGGAGGGGAAGTCACTGAAGTCAAGTGTGACTCTTTACTGGTGGTGAAACAAGTAAACAAAACCTTCGCAGTTCGAGAGGATAGTTGCAAAGGTATTTGGACAAGATACAGGTAACTTTGCCCCGTTTCAAGGAATTAACTTTATAGCATGTACCTCGTGAACAAAACAGTCAGGCTGATGCACTTGCAAAGCTAGGGTCGTCAGTCGAGGAAGATGAGATCAGCTCGGGGACTGTCGTTCAACTCTTGAGATCGGTGATCAAGGAAGGCCATGTCGAGATAAGCTCTACAAGCTTGACCTGGGATTGGAGGAATAAATATATTGAATATTTGAAGAACGGAAAGCTCCCATCGGACCCTAAAGAGTCAAGGGCCCAACGAACCAAACCTGCTCGATTCACGTTGGATGATGATGGAACATTATATAAAAGGACATTCGATGGATCATTGGCAGTATGTTTAGGTCAGGAGACACCGATTATGTTTTACGAGACGTCCATGAGGGAACTTGTGGAAACCACTCCGGCAACGAGTCGCTGATTCACAAAATCATTAGAGCAGGATACTATTGGGATAGCATGAGAAATGACACTAAGGAGTTTGTTCGAAAATGTGATAAATGTCAAAGGTTTGCACCGATGATCCATCATCCCGGAGAGCAACTTCATTCAGTCCTATCCCCATGGCCATTCATGAAATGGGGGATGGATATCGTCGGCCCTCTGCCAATGGCCCCTGGAAAAGATAAGTTCATTTTATTTATGACTGACTATTTCTATAAATGGGTTGAAGCACAAGCATTCGAGAAAGTAAGAGAGAAAGAGGTTATTGACTTTATCTGGAATCAGATCGTATGTCGATTCGGGATACCGGCTAAAATAGCGTGTGACAATGGAAAACAATTTATCGGTAGCAAGGTAATGAAATTCCACGTGGAGCACAAAATAAAAAGGATATTATCAACACCGTACCATCCTAGCGGGAACGGACAAGCCGAATCGACGAACAAGACTATCATTCAAAACTTAAAGAAAAGGTTGAACGACGCTAAGGGGAAGTGGAGAGAAATGTTACCCGATGTCCTTTGGGCATATCGAACAACATCGAAGTCTAGTACGGGGGAAACCCCATTCTCTTTAGTATACGGCTTCAAGGCCTTGATTCCGGTCGAAGTCGGGGAACCTAGCTCCAGATTTCGACATACGACAGAAGAATCAAATCACGAGGCTATGAATACTAGCCTCGAGCTATTAGATGAAAAACGAGAGCTGCGCTCGTTCGGATGGCTGCACAAAAGCAAAGAATCAAGAGATATTATAATAGAAGAACCAACCTTCGCCACTTTGGAATCGGAGACTTAGTTCTAAGAAAAGTCACCCTGAACACTCATAGGCACAAATTGGGAAGGACCATATCGGGTCCTCGGCGTTATAGGAAAAGGATCTTACAAACATGGCACAATGGATGGCGAACAATTGCCAAACAATTGGAATGTGTCACTCCTCAAACGGTATTATTGCTAATGTATGACTTTCCCCCTTTTCCATTTATATTTGATACTATCTTATTTTTTGGTGTTCGATTGAAGACGTCGAGAAACTTTTAAACATGAGGACCTTAGATTTTAAAACACGCGTTGCACTCCTTTTTTTTTTCTTATATCGGTTTTTATCCCAAATGGGTTTTTTCCGACGAGGTTTTTAACAAGGCGACAATTATGTTCCAGCTGAGAAAATTTCAACAATATCCAAGGCTTCTTTTCGATCAACCTCGAATACTGGGGGGGCATCACCCTCGAAGGTTATATTTTCGAGGAAAATACTATATGTCAAAGGGTCTCGATAAGGAAACTTTGTAATGGGCAAAACGGTCGAATGAACCGTGTCCATATAGATTAGTCAAGCCCCGATGGCAAAATATGTACGCATGTATAAATTATTTCAAGAAGAATTCTTTCTATATCAAACATTTTGTGTCTCAAAGAAAACTTTCTACCACACGAGCTCCGTAATTATGATTTTGTGAGAAATGGCTCAAGGGCCAAGCGCAAATATACCTCGAACACTCGGGAACTGTCATCGACGATCGACATATTCGAGTTATCTGAACTCGAATTCATAAGACCTCAAAGAGGCACCCCCGATCTATAGGCCAAGGCCATCATTCTCGGGGACTAACACTTCGAATAAGTTCAAAGTGTTATTGGAAAATAAGCCCAAGGAGCAAACCCAAAGGCTACGGCCAAATTCATGCAGCTTGGAGACGTCTGAATCCCGCAATAAAAATTAGGCCTTCAAATTCTTTGAAAAACCTGTTAAAAAAGGCTACCCTCGGGAAATAATCAAAAGGGCTTCGATAAAATCAGCCCTCGAAAAACCTGAAGAGTTATCAAACTATCTTAACACAAACATGTTAAGGCACAAAAAGCAGAGGGGTTTTAATCGACATCGAACCCTCATAAAAAAAAACCAATGGGTGAAAAATACGTGCTAAGGCATAAAGAAAATTTCACTAAATATTTTAAGCCGAAAGAGGGGAATAACATCCATCTTTTAGAGGCCATATCGGCCCGATCTAAAGAGCCTAAAGGCTAATACCCTTAGAGGTCGAGATCTTGTTCTCACTCCATCCGAACCCGAGGGTTCGACTATACTGAGCCCAAATAAGGAATAACTCGACGATCGCCGGGAACTCACCATTATTTGGCACAAACCCTAAAAGGCCTATGCCTCGAGTTCGAACCTTATTCGAACTCAAGCATCAAACTCCACCATGGTAACTTTGAGGAAGTCACCCAAAACTAAAGTCTCGAACGCACCGTTCGAAGCATAAGGTTGTGTTGAAATGTTTACAAGGCAAAAAACATGTTTTGTAAAAATTGAGAAGGCCTTCAAGAGAAATTTTCTTTTATATATTGATGTAGAAGGATATGTACAAGAGACCGACAGAGGTCTTACAAAAAAAAATACTAACTATGTCCGGGGCTGGTTTCTCCCTCGGGGGCAGCTCCTCCTTCGGGCCCTTCATTGTTATCGGATCCGCCTTGGCTGCCCTCATCGTTGTCATCATCATCGGAGGAGACAACCAACCTAGCATCAGCTTCAAGCGCCTTAGCTTGAGCTATCTCATTAGAGAGGTCGAAACCCCGAGCATGGATTTTTTTGAGAGTCTCCCTCCGGGTTTGGCACATCGCCAAGTCATTGCTCCATTTTTTTCGATCAGAAGCCTCCCTTAGCTGCGCCTGAGCAGCCTTGGCATCGGCCAAGTACACGGCTATGGATTTATCAGCCGCGATCTTCGTCTCCCCGACCTCTGCCTTAGCCTCAGCAAGCTTAGCTTCGAGCTCCTCGATCCTTCTGGCCTGGGCTGAACCTTTCTCTTTAGCACCCCGAAGTTGGACCTCGGCCGATGACAGTTTGGCTGAACCGGCCTCTTTTTCCGCTGCAAGGCGGTCCATGTTATCCTTCCACCGATCACAGTCGGCTTTGACTTGGTCGACCTCCCTTCAGAGCAGTTCGATCCTTTCCAGTTTTTGCTGCAACTGAGACATTGAAGTGTTAGCCTCCACAGTTGGATCAAGATTGTACTCTTTCAGAAGGTTAGTTAATTGCTCGTCTAGCTCGGCTCTTCCTTACGAGCCTGGGCCAATTCAGCTGGGAGGTCTCTAAGCTCCTCTTCTTTCTGCACATAGAGGCGTTTGAGGGCGTCTCTCTCCTCGGTAAGCTTTTTGAGATCGCCCTCGCACTGGCTCAGCTCGGCTTGGGACTTATTGAAAGCTTCCGGATGAAGCACCACATCCTATGGAGAAAGGAAAGAAATCAGCAAGGAGGAGATAAAAACAAACATAATAACGGGGAATGAAGTTTACATGGCTTAGGAGACGATGGGCCTCATCAATAACTATCGGTGCATCCAGGTCGGAAACATCATCGACCCCCAAAAGGGAGCTAAGAAATATGTCTTCCCTATCGTGGGCTGTTCCCATATTGGGGGTCTCCAAGGATCGAGCCTCCCGACACTGCCCTTCAGAGAATTCCGGGCCACGCGGCGAATCATCAATATTAATTGCCCTAAGCAAGTCACTTGGGGTGCTCTCTCATTTCCGAAGAACCCCATAACCGGACCCTTCGGGCACACTCGCCGTTTGTTTATCATGGCAGGAGGTATCTTTTACCCCCGATGATTCGGGGGCTTTGCTCAGAGAACCTTCCGAGATCTCTTCGGCCCGACGGTGAATCTCCTCGGCCATCATCGGCCCAGCCGCTATTGAAGCTTCGATGCTCCCCCTCATTCGAGGCACCAGCTCGCAAACAGTATCATCCCCCTCCTCCTCTTCATCTCAAAGCTTTTGCTCTACGCCGATGGAAAGAGCAACAGAGTCGCCCCTCGCTTACGAGCCCTACTCTTCTTAGGCTCGGGGGTATCAGAAGGCGAGGCCCTTCTTCTTTTCTTGTCCTTGGGTAGTTTGGGAACCACCTCTTTCCCAGGCGAGGCCAGCCTCAATTCAGCAACATCCTCGAGGCCTGCGTAAAAGGGAGTCAAGTATGTGAGAAAGGAAAAATTTCAGAAAAGGACGTCGCAAGCAGATAGGGTAAACTTACCATGATTTTTAGCCTCCCATTTGCCCCTTGCCAAGTCACGCCAGCAACGCTCGGCATGGGAAGAAGTTGCAGCCAGCTTCCGAACCCAGTCTTCAAGGCCGGGGACCACGTAAGGCATCCATGCAACCACTGCATAACAGATGAAAATGTTACGGGAAGCAAAAAATAAAGTACGAAGATTGATGGCTAATACTTACGATTGGGGTTACACTTCTTGAGGAACGGCATTTTCTCCTTGGGGATGAGATCGCAGGTCCTTACCCGCACGAACAGGCTCATCTAACCGGGATCCTTGTCCTCATCGATAATTGCAAAAAAGGACTTCGATGACCGGTGTTAAAGCTTGATTAATCCTCGATAAAGTCGAGGCCGATACATCCGTGTAAGGTGGATGAGGGTGAATTCCAACCCCTCAGCTTTACCCGAGAAGAAGAGGAGCATAATCACTATGCGCCAGAACGAGGGATGCACCTGGTCTAGGGTAACCTGGTTCATCTTGCAAAAGTCGACGATCACCGGGTCAAGAGGACCCAATGTGAAGGGGTAAGTGTAAACACTTAGAAAACCCTCAACGTTAGTAGTGATACTTTCTTCGGGGGCGGGGATCTATACCACGGCCTCGGGCCCCCAGTTGCAGTCTTCCTTTACGGCTTCGAGCTATTTCTCCTTTATCGAGCAAATATACCTCGATACGTGTTCGCATCGGCCAGGGACCGACGGAGGGTTCTCGACTTTGAAGTCATTTTTAAGGACACAAGGGCCGGGAACAATCTCGTGAAGGAGCGGTTCCACCGACGTTTTGTGACCGGCCGGCCGAGAAGAAGAAGAAGAGGCTTTCTCATTTTGAGGGACGGTATTGGAGATTTTCGCCATCGATTAAGATGAGATAAAGCGGAAACAGGTAGCGTTTGGTATTTATGGTCCTGAAAGATCAAATAAACGGGCGGTGGAAGAGAATAGATAGAGAGAGGAAGAGACAGAGAAATTGGTGAAGATGAAAGCAAAGTTTTAATTCAAACGGGAAACATGTATTTATAGGTTCACGGCGATGATTCGGTGGCGCTAGTGGTCGACCATCACTGACAAGCACTTAATATTTTGGGGAACCAAACCGACGGGACATTTCGATCACCAGAAACGCCTACGTCATGGGGATGACGTCATTATTCGGGTGTCCAGAAAATCGAGGCTCAAGTCGTTTCTTATCATTTTATTCTAAGAAACGAGGGGACTATCTGTATACGGTGGGAATCGGGGTTACCCGATTCCGTTCATCGATGGAAAACGTGATATCATGTCGAAGACCATGACGTCGAGCTCGGGGTCGAAGTTCCTTTCAAAGGTCAAGTTCGATAACACTTACCGAGGTCAGAAGAAGGCATACGTCGAGATTATGCCGGTATGAGTCAGTTACGGAAAGAGCGAGATACTCGTGACGGGTCGGAGATCACGGCGTGAATTTAGGAATGGATTGGTCTTCAGCGGTTAAACAATTGTCAAATGTGATTTCCTACAATAATTAGAAGTGTACCTTATTTAGGACTCCCTTATTATAAAAAGAGGGGATCCCATCCATTTGTAAGACATTTATCATTGCTCGTTGATAAGAAAATATACGCTTGTTATTCTCTTGCTATTCCACTTACTGTTCATCAGAGTTGTTTTATTATTTGTTATTTCGATTATCACATCTCGAGATTATCAATGTTCGAGGTCGAGATTTAGCTAACACACTGGTTTGATCTATTTTATTCTTTAATTTATCTATTTAATTCCTTGTTTATTAATTGGCATTGAATTAAATCACATATCCTTAAAACCATACTACAAATTTAATTGTTACTCGAATTTTAGGGTAAACATTTTCCAAAGGAAGTGGTCCATCACACTGGAGAAAAAAGGGATGGACAAGATTTTCTACTTCATAGAAGTAGCAATGTGGACTTTGATCTAGAATAGAAATTATGCTTTTACTTTTACAAGGCTAGGACTCGCAGAAATGGTTTCTAACATTAGCACAAACCTAATGTATGGTTATTTTCCTTTTCGTCCTTTTTCCTAGGCACTTTTTGAAAAAAGATCATCGTAGTGAATTACAGTGTTCTTAGTTTTGGCTTTTTAGATATTTTTTATGATGTGAATATTTTTGGGGACAACATGCCAAAACAAAGAATATCACACTATTTAAAGAATATTTTCACAGAGTTTAGCTCAATAATTAATATCAAAGTCAATGGTTTGACAAGACGAACATAATGATAACAAAGAAATGACGCGAGACTAGACTTATTACCTTTGCTTGTCTAAGAAGAGTTTCTCACAATGTGTTAATTCGACTCCCTTAAAAGAGTTATAGAAGATGGTATGACCAAAAATTAGTTTAATGATTGGACTTTATTTGTCACATAAGTAAGTAGTCTATATATAAGAACTTTAATGCGTCTAAGGTTCATGGAACTCTAGTTAGAATATTGGTCTCTAATCACTAGTACTTTTGGTAATTAACTAATTGCTATTGCCTTTATTTTCAAATTATGAGGCTGAAGTCAAGAAACGAAACCCTCTTATTAAAACATTACAACATTTAAAATTAATTCTTCATAGAAAAACGACCAGTTTAGTGACACAGAGGTGGGCAGATACTGTATGAATTAATTCTTATAATACGAAAGCAGGTAATGTAGGTGAATTGGTAGAAGACTAATCCATTACCTTAACCAATCACACTAATATAGGGTCCACAAATGGATAATAGTGACTCAGAAGCAACAGCGGTGGTGTGGGCAATAGCCATGAAAATTGCCCCTTTTCTCTGATTTATAAAATCAGCACATCATATAACAGAGTCTAGTAAACTTAAGTGACATCATGGCTTAGGCAACTTGAATTCATTTAATATGCATTTCTTAAATCTTAAGGAATCGGATAGTTGAGTGTGCGAGCAGTCCCATATTACTAGCCGAAAAGATTAGGAGCCTATATATAAGATGTAGCGATCTCTTAATGGTGTCAGGCCTTTTGGGAAAATCGTGTGGGCTTGGCCTAAAGCGGACAATTATCACACCATATTAATAGTATCTTAAGACGAGTATAAAGATGGCAGAGTGATGCTGCGGGGCGGCGCACACACAAGTAGAAGCTTATTGCGGGCTTCTGTTGCCCTAATACTCTAAGAATGTGGGTGGCACACAGTGAATCTCAGAAATTGATGGATCGTGGTAATGGGCTGAAGTCAAGAAACGAAGCCTGCACGATTTTTTTCCAAAAGGCCCCGTACCTTTAAGAGATCTCTACACCTTATATGTAGACTCCCAATCTTTTCAACTACCACGTAAATATTAGTATTTCGTGTGTTTGATTATTTTCCCTTGCCATATTCATATTTGTTGATATACTTGCTTGATAGCATCGAGACAGGATAGAGTTTCGGAAGTTCTAAGAAGGTTATTTACAAGATCTCAAGCTAAAGAATTGCAGACTAAGGTTATTGGACTTTACTGGCAAATAAAGAAACCTTTAATTATAGAGCAAGAGTTCAGGCCAAAAGGAGATGGATTGTCCAAGTATTACAATTATTTGGTGGCCCAAATTGAAGTCCAAGAGGAGGAAGATTGGGTCCCAAAATCAGCTCTTGAAGTCCACCAAAAGGGCATCTAGAAGAGCTTAAAATGACTTCAAGAGAGGTCGAAAAGGGGGTGTTTCAAAAGGGGCCCTATTGGAGTCCAATGTAATAGCCCAAACTAGTAGTTTTAAAGCCCAATTTGCTCCAAAGGGATTTGGCCTCCCACCCTTGTCACGCTCCAAACCTGAAGTGGCGTGGCCGGCACCCTGTGCCATACTGGTCTCGAGCGTACCACTCTGCAACTGTGAACTCTGGAGGGGTAACCTTCAACTTAGGCCGATTAGGCCATATTCCGAATCAACTGAAGTTAACGTCTACAACCAGCAATATCAAACTAAACACCTACATAGGGCTGGTAAAGCTACAATACTGATATAAAAAATGTACATGACTCGTCTACAAGCCTTTAGGGATAGCTGACTGTATCATGGTCGGGACAGGGCCTCGACCTATCCATCAAACCTGTATATATAAAATGGACTCCAAGGTATAGACCTGGTAACTCCAATGAAGTGGATCTTACTAACCAAGTTGGTGTTTGACTTTGTCTATTGAGAAGGTCTATCTAGCTGTTTATCAAGACCTGCAGACATGAAATGTAGCGTCCCCAGCAAAAGGGACGTCAATACGAAATAATGTACCAAGTATATAAGGCAACAGAATAACTGAAAGCTGAAACTGAATTGCTAATATAATAACTAAAAGTACCTGGAGTCAAATATAATTGAAGATATGCTACCTCCTGATACTGACTCATCTCTCTGAATATACTAAGTAAAATAGTTGTCCGGCCCTATAAGGCTCGGTATGTGTAACTGTACTGCCGTAGTAGGCTCACTCATAGGCGCTCAACCATACTAGGCTCTGTATCTCGGCCATTCTGGGCTCGCTCATATGCGCTCGGCCATAATAGGCTCGGTATATAACTTACCATCTAATCAGAGATTACCCGATAGAGGCCTGCCCACCGATTATAGCTCAGTGGTGGTGAAAATACTATAATACTCTATATATATAAACCCTATGCTTTCTTGACTGAAAGAAGATAATACATAACTGAATATAAAGTCCCAATAAGGGAGAATACTGTAGCTTATGAGACTAGGATAATGTACATTAATTCAAGAATAAGAACTTCTTTTTATGCCTCGTTATCAAACGCATGTAGTTATGGGATCATGCCAAAATGAAGGAAAGGTATAGCCTTAACATACCTTAACTACGTTGAGTCCTTAATATCTTCGAATAAACTCTTCAAACAACTCAACTCAAACTACCACAGCATAAAGATATTCAAAATCAGTGCTGAGTAAAGGCTAAGTCCGCAACTTAAACTAGTAGCTCGTTTACGTAAATTTGGGCTGCATCTCCCTTGTAACAAGGCCCTCCTCCAAAATCATATACCAATAAGAATAAAATAATAACAATATGTATGCATCATTTTCCAACCTTTTCTCCTTCACAATATACCACAAAATAGCCCACACATCCTAATCACATCATACATAAAACGACAATCAAAGTAGTGTCAAATAACCTATAAATGTAACGACGATTGACCAGCCCCCCATTCCGTCATTATGTGGTGTTTCTCCATATCTTTTGTCCTTCAAAACTCCATAAAACATCATCATAAGAGTCCAACACAAGTGGACTACAAAATAGTCCACTAAAAGTGAAATACATCGAACTCACGGCTTCCGATCACCGTCCTGTGAGTTCTAACTATTAGGAAATAAATTTATCAACCTTCCTTGACATTTAAATGCTTAATTACAGAAATTAGGCATTTTTTTAACTATGAAATACCTACCAAAACTCAAACTACAAAGAAAAAGAGAGGCGATATAGTGATACTTACGTCGTAGGGATCGTTTCAATGTTATCGCTTCTTGATTTCGTACCCGGGATGTTAATCTTCTTGGAAACCCTTGTAGAGAGCTTAAGGGTAAGTTTATGGGGGTGCTATGTTTATGAAAAAAATGAAGAGAAAGATGATTTAAAACCTATATATATCAACTTTTGAAAAGTCAAAGAGGTGCTAGCTTGGCACCCTAGCACTAGCCCTTCTTCTGACGCTTATATCTTTTTATCCAGATGTCATATGAATGAAAGGTTAAGAGCATTAGAAACTAAATTCTATGACCTTAAATATGGTATATAATATGTTCCAAAAAGACCTCATATAACACACGAAATGTATTGATCAAAAAGCTTCAGTGACACACCTAGTTGTCACCTATGCAGTGTGCAGTCTCGCGAAAATGCAAGTATCTCTCTACTCCTATATCGTATTGACAAAAGATTTAACGATTTATAAACTAGACTCGTAGATATTCAGTTTGGTAGGTAGTTCATCCCCTAATTCCAATTATATTGGGAGAAAAGCTCAACTACATTTGACCTAAGTTTTGACACATTTATGAATGTAACTTGTGATGAACCTTTTCAAACTTTTGTTCAACAACTCGCTTGACTTCAAAACATAACATACGACTAAAATAAATCATAATATAATCTCCTCATAATGTTAAGAGCCCTATTCTCACCCCAAAATTACATGTGATAACATCCCAGCTTGTTGACTTTTGACGAAACTTATTTTCTTCAATTGGTTTAGCTTCTAAGCCTTCCAACCCTCGTGGTACTTGCAGTCCATGATCTTAAATATTTGTAGCCTCCAAGTTAACATGATTAACTTACTTTATATACTTTCAAAGATGGTCTCATTTAAGAGCTCACATCAATTGACTAATGACGTACTCTCACGTACGAAACACATCAATCGACTAACCACATACTCTCACGTACGAAACTATGGGGTGTAACAACCCTTTTTACTTTTACTAGTTTTTATTAGATTTGTTAGTATTTAGCTTGTCCTCCAAGTTAGGGTTTGCCTTGGCAGCCACCCTACCTAGTTTAAGGACTTTTTACTCCTATAAATAGGAGTTCTTTTCATTTATTGTGGTACTCGATTATTAATTAACAATGTTATACTTTGAGAGTTCTTTTGAACCTTTGTTACTTATGCTTTGAGATATATCTTTCAACCTTTACTAGTTCATAAATCAAAGTAGTAAGATAACTTCTTTATTGCGATATAATTGATTCCTTTGTGGTATTCTTAGAAGGCGATTAATACCAGTTATTAATTGTTGTCTCAAGTAGCTCATAAAGCGGTCAAGATCCGAATCTATTATTGTGATTTGTTTTTAAGTAAAGGCGTTTGATTTCTTCAATAAATCAAAACGTTGTTGCTAGGATCTTGTCAAGGCTATAGAACTTGCGTTCTTGGAAGTTCTTAGAATTCTTTCCCTGAATTTTCCCATATCCTTTATTTTCTGCACTTTAATTCTTGTCATTTAATTTCTTATTGTTGTTTCTTCCGCATTTATTTCTCAAATTCTTACTCTAGATTGGATTCCCAACATTGTTGTTATCAAGTGGTATCAGAGCAGTTCTATCGAGATTTCATTCTTGATAGTTCTTGAGATCTCTTGAATACTACGAGAAAAAAAAGACCGCACCGTAGCATCGTGAATAGTAACTTGAAAAGAAAAAAATGTGTAGAAGAAAAAAAGCAAAAGAAAAAACGAAGAATAGTTTTAAAAAAAGAATTGCTTGCTCTCTAAGAAATTTCTTTTGTATTTAATTTGTTTCCAGAAATTAACAAAAGAAACAAGAAGAGGGGATCCTAGATTTCAAAGATGAGAAACAATCCAATTTTTCTTACTCTTTCTGATCTAAATATATAATCCTTTCCTTTTTTTTCGTGTATTGTTTCTACTGAGCCTACTAGTTCTAGGATTCGATTCTTCTTTCATTTGTTCTCCAAAAATCTATATTTTACTACTAAGAACTTCATAGGAGTTGAGTTTAACTACAAATCTACAAAGCATTTTGTTCAAAGGCTATTTCGAGAGGAAAAAAGGACATGTGTGTGTGAGAAAAATTGAGGGAAAAGCCAATTGTGTGATACAATTTAATTATTTCATTTAAGATGTCGCGTATAGGTAGTGATGATGAATGAAGGGTTCTCCAAGAAGACGAAATCAAAACAAGAAATGATTTTACCTTGCAAGTTATGCATCAATAATTCGAAAGGTGTAATTTGCAATTCCAAGATATGAGGGACATCATTGCCGAGCAAAATGATACAATAGCTGAACTTAGGAGGGGAAATAATGTTAGGCTCCAAGCGAGGAGAAATGTACCCCTTGCTCCCATTGTATATCAAGAAAACCCTATATATAATTTTAATGATATTGATTTTTATAAGGTGAGAAGAAATAGGAGGGGACAAAGATGTAGAGTAGAATATGATAATATAAGTAGTATTAAGATGAAGCATCTTTCAAGGAAATAAAGGGATCCAGATGTAATGACCCGACCGGTCGTTTTGAGCATTTGCACTTCGCTCGATGGTTTGAGGGCATGATGAATCGTCGATTTTGGTTTTCAGGTTGTTCAAAATCGATTTGGAAGAATGAACTTCATGATTGAAGCTTTAAGTTGGAAGAGTTGACCAAGTTTCAATTTTAGCATTTGAGCATTTGACCTCGGATTGGAGTTTTGCTAGTTTTGTTTGGTCCGTATGGTAATTTTGGACTTGGGCAGTTGCCCGGATTAGCATTTGGATATTTCTAGAAGGTTTCAGCGCTAATTGGCAAAAGTTGGAAATTTGAAGGTCCGTAAAGTTCATAAGTTTGATTTTTGGGGTGCGATTCGTCGTTTCGATGTTGTTATGCGTGATTTGAGGCCTCGAGTGTGTCCGTGTTATATCAAGGGACTTGTTGGTATGTTAGGACGGGGTCCCTAGGGCACGAGTGAGTTTCAGATAGGTTTGGATTGTGTTGCGCTCATTTTTAGTGTTTCAAAATTGTTTCTTCAAGAATAAATGGTATCACATTAAGCAAATAAGCTCCAATTTCTGTTTTTATTGGTGGATTAGATCCATATCGTATTTACGGAGCCATAGCAAAAAGAATCGTCAGATTTGGACGTCGTATGCGGTGTTTATGGTCATTTTACTAAGAATTGAGTTGCTAGATTTTTCATATTAATTACAAAATTGCCACTCACTTCTTGTGTAAAAATCTGCACTATTTCCAAATATTGAAACTAATATGTCTCCTTCATTATATGGCCAAATGGAGTGATTCAAAATCCTAATTTGACTGAAATTTCATAAAGAATCCAGTAGAGTCATCAAAAGCGAGTTTCGAGATCGTTTGGTACACATATCAAGGAAAAATAGCTGGGCAAAAATATTTAATATCGAGGGTTTGTCCATTTGGTCATATTTTGAGTTGGGGAGCTCAGGTTTGGCAATATTTGAGGCAATTACCACCATATAGATTGTGGTAAGTGTTCTCTACCCGGTTTTGGTTATATTTCGTGAATCTATCTTTATTTTTGGTAATTGGATTGTGAATTTAAGGAGAAAATTGGGGGTTTTTGCACAAAGTTTCACAGAGTGAAGTTTCGAGTCTTGAACATTGACTAGGAGTCGGATTCGGGTGAAACTAATATGGTTGGACTCATAATTTAATGGATTGTCGAATTTTGAAAGTTTTGTTGGTTCCGAGGTACGGGACCGTATTTGACTTTTTGGTTGACTTTGGGGTTTCGATTAAAGATTCGACCTTTATCATTTGGAATTGTTTCCTTGGGCATTATTTGATATTATTGAGTTGCTTTTGGCTAGTTTCAAATTGTTCAGAGGTCGGCACGCGCGGGATGGCATTTTCGGAGCATCATTTGCTTGATTGGTATTGGATTTAGCTTGTTCCAGGTAAATAACAGTTCTAAACTTGGTGCTGAGGGTATGAAACCCCAAATTACGTGTTATGTGATAGATGTAGAGGCGACACTCATGCTAGGTGACGAGCGCCTGGGCGTGCACTGTAATAGTTGTGATTTAGTCATTGCCCTAGGACTGCGTAGCCATTTTATCTGAACATTCTTATTGTATTCTATGTGTTAGAGCACTTGAGCTGTGATTCATGCTTAGGCTATATAGTGGTACTGTTGGGACCCATAGTGGCCATTCTTTGTTTGACTAATTTGTTAAATTGTAGTTATGTATTCAGTCTTATTCATCAATTCAAATCATATCTCAGTCTCTGTTATTGTGTATTGTCACATCTCGTATCATTGACTAGGGTTGCTTAGTATGAGCGTTGTGAGACCGAGGGACTGGAGATATTGATGACTGAGTAAGATCGAGGACCTGATTGTGAGTGATATTTATGGGATCGGGCTGCATTCCGCAACACGTCTTATTTATTTATGCCTGGATCTGGCTTATTATAATGCTTGGGCTGAAGGAGCCCCTCCGGAATCTGCACCTCCATAGTGAGCGCAATTGATTTATATTGAGGATGGATCTTTCCCGGGCATGGATTTTGCCCAAACCATTTATATTTGGGGATGGATTTTCCCTGGGCTAGATTGGCCTTATATATTACTGAGTTATTGACTGTCAACTGACTATATTATATATATTATATATAATATATATATATATATATATATATATATATATATATATATATATATATATATATATATATATATATATATATATATATATATATATATATATATATATTTGGGATTGATCTTCCCTGGGCTGGATTGGCCGTATACAGTATTGAGCGTGATGTTTGATTTATGTTTGGTTGGGTTGGATCTGCCCTTTACAGTGCCGAGTATTGAGCGTGATGAGTGAGAGAGTGAGACCGCGAGATTGAGTACTCTATGCGTTTGAGTACATGTGTTCATCACTGAGATGCATTATGTTTGGCATGCGTATTTGAGATACAGACATAGAGATGCATTTCCTCACACTACCCAGTTTTAGTGACATTCATGATTTAACCTGCATAGTGACATGTAGTCACAGAGATGTACTTTCCTCATGCTATCTAAAAAAAATAAAACATCTTATTTATTGTTGAAAGGATTTTGGGAAAAATCACGATTTTCGAACATACTCTTATGCTTTTAGTGTTTTCGGTGGAAGATTTGAGAATTACTGTTATACTTGAAAATCATGCCTACTTTCCGTAACTGTGAACGAGTTGAACATCTTATCCCTGAGTTATTTTCTTGTATCATCCTTATTATATTATTATGAACTATGACTGGTTATTGGAGTTGGACTCAGACCCTTGTCCCAGCTCCTCACTACTTTTAACCTAAGGTTAAGTTTGTTACTTATTCAGTACATGGGGTAGGTTGTACTCATACTTTTGCACCTTGAGTACAGATGTTGGATGTTGATGTTGTTGCGTATGGCGGGAGCTGGATCAGAAGTAGTACCTGCGTTCCGTTACAACTGCCTCTTGTCCTTGCCTCTTGTCCTTGGTAGCTTTAGAATTTAAATTCGTTCATGTTGTCACACCTCCTTTTTTACCCACCCGAGGGGGGATATAAGGGAGTTTTTCCAATTCAAGTGACATTATTCGAAATGGGATTATTTTATTTATTTTTATCAGAGTCGCCACTTGGAATAGTTTATTTGGTGTCCCAAGTCACCAGTTTATTTTAAATCCCAAATCGAGGAAATTTCGACTTTATTTAAAAGTCTGCGAAACCAGAAATTCTAGATAAGGAATTTTGTTAACCCAGGAGAAGGTGTTAGGCATTCTCGGATTCCGTGATTCGAGCTCGGTCGCTTAAACTATTAAAATTGGCCTATTATCTGATTTACTACATGTTTTAAACCTATTGTGTATTTTTTAACTTTTATAACCGCTTTTAATTATTTTAGGAAAATTCTATGCTATTTAAGACACGTCTTAAACCATGCTACATGAAATGCACCCGTGGTTCGCGACACATTTTATTTAACATTGTTGAAGGTTGAAGTTGGGTCACATGAAATGTACACCCGGATTTTAGTAATTATAAATCACAACTACGTCACGGGAACCGTACCTGTAGCTATGAAGAATTTTTTAATTAATGCGCCTAAAGAAACTACGAAGATTCAATTTTTAATAGCGACATTTGTGAGGGCCATGGATGATTTAATTTTTTTATGGCACACCTCAAACCTTTTTCTATAAGTGCTAGCTCTTGATCTAATTTTATGAGGGCCATGAATTATAGGTTTTGCTTGATATGGCACACCTCAACTTATTTTAACAAAAGGGAGTTGCATTTTGTTTAACTAAGGCTAAGGATCCTAATTTTAAAGTTCAAACTAAGAAATCTCTAAACTTAAATATAGGAAGGCTGAGCTTAGATTAATTCTAAATGAATCCTGCAGAGTAAATAATGAGCCAACGTTCAGCTTTGAAAAGCTGCCATTGGGCTCAAAGTTTGGCCCAACAGAGAATGAATTCGAAGGCTATTACCCTGTTGGGGCTTTAATCAAGTTCTTGCCCACATTGGGCAAATATCAGGCGGGCCCAGTTACTATGTTTTTTTGGCTGGGCCTATCCACCCTTTACTCTTAACCAATACTCGCATATTTATAACAATTGAAGTCAACTTGCTTTTTTAAATAAAATCAGGATATATAACATAATTCTAAAAAAATCAATTGATTACATGGTTTGCAACATATAATTACAACATGACTATTCAGGGAACTTTTTACGGGTGAAAGGCAAATTTTCAAACTTGTGGCTCAGGCCCAATGGCCTAAGCCTAGATTCTTTGGCGTTTTTCTTTTATCCGGGCTTACTCTTGTCTTCAGCCCATTAGAGAATAGCCCTTTATCCTTGCGGACAGGGCTCAAGGCTTGGCCTGTTCCACTATACTTATGATGATGACAAAATGAATATACTTCTAAAGCAATTGTTCTGATCCTTAACTACATGACATTGAAACCTGATTTATTACATCAGCCCAAATAAGAAAGAAGTTTTTCTAGAAGATCCAAAAGCATGTTATATTAGAAACTATGAATACATGAACTACCATGTTAACAAAACCAACCTATAATAATTTCAGTAACCTAACTAATCCTTGCCTCTTTTGGACATGATTTGTGCATCACAATCTAGGCTTCCTTCATGAAGAGCATTAGATTCGTACTCCACAATAGGGTTCCAAATTTTAGCCTCTTAAACCTGCTGATTTGGCCAACTAGTGACCAAATCTGCAGGAAATAGCTCATGACCAACAGGCAGAAACAAAATCCTTGAGTAAGCAGCAGACCATTCATTTAGGTAGAAGAAAGATGAGAAAGCATGACTAGACCTCATGGTTAGTATTAATAAAACTGAATATTAGGGACATATTCTAACAACATAACTGTTTGCAAGAATAAGGGGGCTACAATATATTCAGATATTAACCAAGTTGTTCATACTAAACCAACTCAAAACAGAATTTACATGAGAAGAGGTGGGGATTAATAACTTTCAAAACAGAATTTACATTTAACCCTATAGTTTATGAGAATCTGGTCAGATTTGAAAACATCTTCATACTACTGAAGTTCATACAGGACACAAGGAAGCTGATAAAGAAATGTGAACACACACTAGTTTCTACCATTCAATCGTGTAGTCATACACACATAAATATGAAGAAGTTCAGATTTGAGCAAACAGATTCATTTTAATAACAAGGGTGTGATTACATACCTAGAAATGATTCAAATAAGAGTACCAAATGCAGGTCAATAGACTAACTGAAACTTCAAGAAAGAATGAGCCACAACAACAAACCCAAAACAGCAACAACAAAACCAAGTGAACCAGTTCTAGACCAAACTCCAAACCACCTTTAAAACCAGAAATTCCAGCCAAGAACCCAGAAAAGATCTTCTATTTCAAACCATTTTAGCTTGTGAAAAAAAAAAACCAAAAGGAAGAAGTTTTGAAATTTTCTAAGGTTTTTGAAGTCTGAACTTTTTCAGAGAATAGGGAACTTTTTATGCAGTGAAAATGATGTTCTAATTCTCTGTTAATGAATGAGGGAAGGTTCCCTTTTATAGAATGCACAAAAAAGGTATCAAAAAGGCATATTCTAACCTAATTTTCTGAAAATCAGAATAGTACAACATCTTTTGACAGCTGTATGTCCTTTTTCTTATCCAACATCAGCATTTTTGCTAAGGATAGGGACAGCTGTCCTAGATACTAGAACCTTCTGATTTTGGCCTAAGTGAAAGTCCATTTTAACCTTTAAATTATTGCCTATTTCAACTTTAACCTAAATTCTTTTAGTTCAATTAGGTCCCTAAGGTTTCTATTGATTTTCAAATCATGTCAAACACAATCAGAACAAATCAACGGATGCAGAAGATGTTAACAGAAATGAGAGTAAGAAAGCTGATGCAATTTAAACTGAAATCAACCTAACTATTGATAAGAGGCTGTTTTACCTAGCTAACTACAACAATTAAACTAACATTTACCAGAAACCATAAAGAAATCCTAGAAGCTAAACTAATCAGGTATATGAATCAAAACAGACTACTTAACTCAATTAAACATAAAATCTAATTTCAGAAATAGAAGAAGGGAGCATTTAAACAAAACAGAATCAAGGTAATCAATTCATTAAAAACCTTAATTAGGGTTAACTCATGCAAATTGAAATAAAAGCTTAACAATCTCTGATTAACCTAATAAACCAAAACAATTAATCAACTAAACATGTGAACAAAGAAAAGAAGTCCTAAAACTGTAAACCTAAACATGTGGCCATGAATCATGCAAAGACGACAAAACAGAAAAAAAAGAGAAGAGATGACCAAGGATTTTCAGAAGAGGAAAAGGCCAGCGGAGAGGGTTACCAAACTTGTTTTTCGGGCGAACCAAACAAAGCCAAACAGTGAACCTTGACCAAACTTTGAAGCAAAAGGGGCAACAGGAACATTGAACTGACATTAACCGACTGTTCTCAACGAGAACAGTCGGCTAATGAAAGTTTGGGGTTCAAATGCCCAAACACTGATCGAAAATAGGAGGGTACGAGCTCAGATTTGAAATTCGGAGAGATTGGCTAGGGTTTTCGGGGTATTGGTAGTGGGTTAGGGTACAGAAGGGTCTAAGGATTGTGGGGTATGATTTTGGGCTGGTTTGGAGGAGTTAGAGTTTTTTGGGGATTGAAACTCGGATTCGAAATTCAAGGAATTCGATGGTGTTTTGGGGAGATTGGTGGTAGATTAGTGGTCAGGAGGTGGTGGAGAGTGTAGAGGGTGAATTTGGGGTGGTTTGGTGATGCTCCGCCGCCATAGGGCAATTTTCGGGCGGCAGAGAAGGGCGGAACCAGCAAGGGATTACAGGGTGGCTAGGTTTTCTTTGTGAGGGAGTACAGAGACGGAAATGAGAGGGATTTTAGGGTTTGGGGGATAGTTTGGGACAGTTATATGTAAAATGGGGGTGGAGTTGCGAGCCGTTAGATCAAAAGAATCCAACGGCTGGGATTAAAGGCGGTGATACGGCGTCGTTTTGGGGATTGGGAGACTTGGACCGGGTAAAACAGTGTTGCGGCCAAACGCACTCACGCAAGTGCACGTGATCGTCAAGTAAAAAAGTAGTGAGTAGAGTATCGTTCCCATGAGGACTTGTGATTAACTATTAACTAAATTAGACCATCCTAATTATCTATACAAGAATTAAACCTAGAAGTATTTGATTCTATACTAATTAACTAAAGAAATATAAATAATGAACTTTAAACAGAGGAAGAGCAGATTTTTATGATATCAATGTAATAAAAACGATCTAGGGTTATGGGCTATCTAACATTCCTATTGTATTCTTCAATTGAATTGACTAATTAATTTATCTAGTTTATTGGTTGACAGGGTTAATACTACTCATATGAATCTTTCGAGTTCTTACTCGCCTATTCAAGCTAACCGAACGCCTATATGTCTATGGAGTTAGAATCAACGAGAACACATTTATAATTCCTGTAAATAAACCAAGCAAGGCAATTAGGTATATGTCTATCCTAACCGCGAATCCGTTCCCCAATGCCCAGGTTCAAGAACTTGCTCAACTCAATCCTATATGCAACATAGAATTCCCACTTTCGAGTTCAACTCTAGATTCGTAGATAGAATTCAATTGGTGATCAAGCAATCAAATAATTAAGTGCAGGATTGAATAAATAAACCAATATGATAAACTAAGAAATAAAAATCAATATCCGTATAACAATAGTCATGAAAGAGCCACAACCCTAGAACGTGAAGTTTAGCTCCACATAGACATGGTAGCAAAACAACAAATCATACAAAGAAACATAAAAAGACTAAGTTGGTGGAAGAAAAGATGAAACCCGGCCTCCACGGCGGCTCTGTGCTTGTGTTTTTCTCTCAAAAACGTCCTCCTCCTTCAAAATACCGTTTTTCCATGTATATATACCAAGTAGGGTTGGGCTCAAACAATTATACCTTATCCAATGTGGAAAAGGACACTTTTCCCGGGTTTGACTAGAGCGATCGCGCTAGTGGTCGCGCTAGTGGCCCAGTGTTCTGCCTGACGAGCGTGACCTGAGCGTGATCGCGCTATTGACGCGCATTTTTCACCCTGTTCCGTTTCGAATTTGGAAAAACATAAACTATGAAAGTTGTATCCCTTTGAGTTAGCTTTCTAACCATATATTGTGGAGCTCAAATGGAGTTCTGAGCAAAACGTTATATCTATTTTACTAGACAGTGCACAATATGCCTACTGGAGTCTTCGTTCGCTCTAATTACATTCGTTGACCCCCAAACACGATCCCGGCTTAATTCCTTGAACTTTTACTCAAACTTTAAAGCTCCAAATCACTAAAATTAATTCCATAACATCTACATAGCTCGGAATCACTCCTACAAGGCATAAAATACACCATTAGTGCAAAACACTAGCGATTAAAACGCAAACTCAACTAAAGTGTAGTAAATTAGAGTGTAATAATCGACTAAAATACGTAATTATAGCCTATCATTAACACCCCACACTTAAACGTTGCTTGTCCTCGAGTCAACCAAAAATTTACTCTATCTATGAGCATTTAACATATTCGAAGCACACTACATCAATGATTATGGTTGATAGCAACAATTAAACTCTAGCATATGCAATCATCATACACTTCCCTTTACTTATGTGATTCTTCAAAAATATTCAAAAAAAGACAATATGCTCACAACAATCCTAGCCTCAAAAACCGACCCAATGTCACAATGCACTCATGGCTTGAACACCCAACATCCTAGAGAAGTCTAATAATGTTACCTATCCTTCGTGAAACCATGTGCCCTCACTACAAGAACAAGAGAATACGTTGAACCCACACAATCAAATCTCATGATCAAATATAGTTTAAAGACTCATATATATATCAAAGAACTCTCTCACTCTCAGAAAAGAAGTCACATGCATGCACTTGGTACCATAGGCTTGCCCTTAATGTAAATCTCTACTAATGTAGGCTCGCTCGATCTAAAATCAATCAGGACTTTTACATGGTTGTAATGTGGGCTAAGGGACGGGTAGGGTATATTTAGGAAAAGTGACTAACCCTCCTAAGCACTTTAACACACCACATAATCAACTTTAAGCGCAAATTCTTCAATCCACCTCACTTTCACAAACAATATCATCCCTAAAATGCTCCCTTCTTCTTGAAGCACTACATTAATTCATACCCACTAGCACGAACAAGACAACAATGTATTCATCTCTATTTTTTTCCCTTCAGATTATTCTTTTTTTTTTTCAATTTCTGCTAGGGGTGTATTATTTTACAAAACAAGTGCACCTTTCTTCCTTTTATTGGTTTCACTCAAAAGTCACCCCACACTTAGTTCCTTCTTACTTCTTTTAGCGCTCATCTCACAATTAAAGTGCTTTAAGAGGAAAAGGGATCAAAACAATGTCAATTAAGAATAAAAAGGGTATAGGCTTGTAATGTGGGTGCCAAATAAAAGTGTACAGGCTCAAAAAGGTTAACTAGGGATAGATTTTATTTGTGATAAGCAATAAGCTCAAAAGATCAAAGAAAGCCTAAAATCATTTTTCAAACCGAGCATCACCTTAAATTTCGCTTCAACTCACATACCGGGCAAGTTCTAGATAGAAGTACAATACATAGACTATACAAAAACCTCACCACACATGGCACATGACTCACTAAGAGCGGTCTCATTCCGACTCTCAAACAAATGCAAGTATTCACGGAGCTACGAGATTTTAAGCATTAAGCACAAAGTGAACATAAGTCAAGAAAATGAGACATAGGCGCCACAAAACATGCTATCCAAGTAAGCAAGGCATCATCAATAATTTCAAATCATAGGGAAGATAATGCCAAAGCCTAAATATGCTACTATCAAACAAGTCAAGGGCTCCTAGGTTTATCTCATCTTTCGTCCTCCATTTTATTCCCTAAACTACTCTAAAAGAAAAAAAAAACTACCCGGTTCAAACTACATCCCATGGAAAAGAACCGAGGCACAAAGAAAAACCATGGGGGATTATTGCTACCTAAAAAAAATAAATTAAAAGACACATTTTTTGATTTTTTTTATTTTTCACCCTTTTTTCTTTTTTTTATTGGACCTTAATCCCTCAAGAAAGCTGTCCACGAAATCCATCGTCGGGAAATGTCCAAATTTTTTTCATTTTTTTTCATTTTTTCTTCAATAAAAAATTTACTACACTAAGAACAAATACTATAACTAAGCTAACATAGCACAGAAAATCACCCAGACAATCTCCTCACCCCACACTTAAAATTGTGCAATGTCCTCAATGCACACTAAAAATAACAAGAGGGTAAAAGAGACTCCCTGGTAGGCCAAAGGCTAAAGTATTAGCAGCTCACTGGATACTCAGACTTCTCCCAGGTACGATCCTTTGTGCGGTCACCCCACACTTATTTCAACCACATAGCTCACTTTTGCACACTTCCAGTGGCTTTTCTTCTATGCTCATAATCCTACAAAAAATGCTACAAAGTAGAAAAATAAAATAAACAAAAATAAATAAAAATAAAAGAAAGCAGTAAAGCTGGGTTGCCTCCCAACAAGCGCCTAATTTAAAGTCGCGGCACGACATGAACCAATTTTTGTCTCCACCTTGAACTTATGAATTGTACCCTTAACATGGCATCCAGTCTGTGGCTATGCACCTTTGGTGGGGCTACAAAGATAACCAGGCCAAGTAATAAATTTTTCACTCTGCACCTCTCGGCCTTTAGATGAAGAATGTAATTTTTGCTTTTTGGCACAACAAATTCAAGAATATAGGCGCTCTCATCCTCACTCTTTGACCCCTTCACTGGCTCAGATGGCTCGATTACTATCTTACTATCTAAACACAATGTGGAAAAATGATTGGAATGAGGTCTAATGCGCCCTAACTCATGAATTTTACTACTATTTGCATCCCCATATTTACGCACACTCAAGTCTCCCAACGTAATGTTATCTACTCCCTCATATGACTCTAGAGCACTCTTCTCAATATTGGCATCCTCAAGAAAAACATGGTCTAGTGATTGATATTCTCGTTTTAGCTCCTCAATTTGGTCTAGAAGATTTTTTTCAGCTTCACACAACTCATTATTAATTTGTTGGGCGTTACACGCATCAACCTTTGTGCTCAAATCTGCATCTATGGTATGTACAACCAAGCAAAAAATATCAATTTTATGTGCAAGTTCATCTCTCTCCTTAGACCAATCATTCACCAACGTTGTCAGAAGACAACGTCGTTCCGCTTATTCGCCTAATCGAGAATATACGTCCCAATACCAACCCTTACTCCCATATTCAAACTCAGACCTCCCAGATGTCATGTTGAGAGAACTAGAAACACACAAGGAGAAAAGTCAAATAGTTAAAAAATTAAAATATTTACAAAAAGAGAAGAAAAAAAACTTGTAAAGATAAAAGTAAAAGTCTAATTGAGTAAAATAGTTAATTTCTAAGTCCCCGAAAACGGCGCCAAGAACTTGTTGCGGCCAAACGCACTCACGCAAGTGCACGCGATCGTCAAGTAATAAAGTAGTGAGTAGAGTATCGTTCCCACGAGGACTTGTGATTAACTATTAACTAAATTAGACTATCCTAATTATCTATACAAGAATTAAACCTAGAAGTATTTGATTCTATACTAATTAAATAAAGAAATATAAATAATGAACTTTTAACAGAGGAAGAGCACATTTTCATGATATCAATGTAATGAAAACGATCTAGGGTAATGGTCTATCTAACATTCCTATTGTATTCTTCAATTGAATTGACTAATTAATTTATCTAGTTTATTGGTTGATAGGGTTAATACTGCTCATATGAATATGTCGAGTTCTTACTCGCCTATTCAAGCTAACCTAACGCCTATATGTCTATGGAGTTAGAATCAACAAGAACGCATTTATAATTCCTGTAAATCAACCAAGCAATGCAATTAGGTATATGTCTATCCTAACCGCGAATCCGTTCCTCGATGCCCAGGTTCAAGAACTTGCTCTACTCAATCCTATATGCAATCTAGAATTCCCACTTTCGAGTTCAACTCTAGATTCGTAGATAGTATTCAATTGGTGATTAAGCAATCAAATAATTAAGTGCAGGATTGAATAAATAAACCAATATGATAAACTAAGAAATCAAAATCAATATCCGAATAACAATAGTCATGAAAGAACCACAACCCTAGAAAGTGAAGATTAGCTCCACATAGACATGGTAGCAAAACAACAAATCATACAAAGAAACATAAAAAGACTAAGTTGGTGGAAGAAAAGATGAAACCCGGCCTCCACGGCCGCTTTGTGCTTGTGTTTTTCTCTCAAAAACATCCTCCTCCTTCAAAATACCGTTTTTACATGTATATATACCAAGTAGGGTTGGGCCCAAACAATTATACCTTCTCCAATGTGATAAAGGACACTTTTCCCGGGTTTGACTAGCGCGATCGCGCTAGTGGTCGCGCTAGTGGCCCAGTGTTCTGCGTGACGAGCGCGACCTGAGCGCGATCGTGCTATTGACGCGCATTATTCACCCTGTTCCGTTTCGAATTTGGAAAAACGTAAAACATGAAAGTTGTAGCCCTTTGAGTTAAATTTCAAACCGTATATTGTGGAGCCCAAATGAAGTTCTGAGCAAAACGTTATATCTAATTTACTAGACAGTGCGCAATATGCCTACGGGAGACTTCGTTCGTTCTAACTATCATCCGTTGACCCCCAAACACGATCCCGGCTTAATTCCTTGAACTTTTACTCAAACTTTAAAGCTCCAAATCACTGAAATTCATTCCATAACATCTACATAGATCGGAATCACTCCTACAAGGCATAGAATACACCATTAGTGCAAAACATTAGCGATTGAAGCGCAAACTCAACTAAAGTGCAGTAAATTAGAGTGTAATAATCGACTAAAATACGTAATTATAGCCTATCATCAACACCCCACACTTAAACGTTGCTCGTCCTTGAGTCAACAAAAAATTTACTCTATCTATGAGCACTTAACATATTCGAAGCACACTACGTCAATGATTATGGCTGATAGCAACAATTAAACTCTAGCATATGCAATCATCATACACTTCCCTTTACTTATGTGATTCTTCAAAAATATTCAAACAAAGACAATATGTTCACAACAATCCTAGCCTCAAAAACCGACTCAATCTCACAATGCGCTCGTGGCTTGAACACCCAACTTCCTAGAGAAGTCTAATAATGTTACCTATCCTTCGTGAAACCATGTGCCCTCACAACAAAAACAAGAGAATACGTTGAACCCACACAATAAAATCTCATGATCAAATATAGTTTAAAGACTCCTATATATATATCAAAGAACTCTCTCACTCTCTGAAAAGAAGTCACATGCATGCACTTGCTACCATAGGCTTGCCCTTAATGTAAATCTCTACTAATGTACGCTCGCTCGATCTAAAATCAATTAGGACTTTTTCATGGTTGTAATGTGGGCTAAGGGACGGGTAGGATATATTTAGGAATAGTGACTAACCCTCCTAAGCACTTTAACACACCACATAATCAACTTTAAGCGCAAATTCTTCAATCCACTTTACTTTCACAAACAATATCATCCCTAAAATGCTCCCTTCTTCTTTAAGCACTACATTAATTCATACCCACTAGCAGGAACAAGACAACAATGTATTCATCTCTATTTTTTTCCTTCAGATTATTCTTTTTTTTTTTCAATTTCTGCTAGTGGTGTATTATTTTACAAAACAAGTGCACCTTTCTTCCTTTTATTGGTTTCACTCAAAAGTCACCCCACACTTAGTTCCTTCTTACTTCTTTTAGCGCTCATCTCACAATTAAAGTGCTTTAAGAGGAAAAGGGATCAAAACAATGTCAATTAAGAATAAAAAGGGTATAGGCTTGTAATGTGGGTGCCAAATAAAAGTGTACAGGCTCAAAAAGGTTAACTAGGGATAGATTTTATTTGTGATAAGCAATAAGCTCAAAAGATCAAAGAAAGCCTAAAATCAATTTTCAAACCGAGCATCACCTTAAATTTCGCTTCAACTCACATACCGGGCAAGTTCTAGATAGAAGTACAATACATAGACTATACAAAAACCTCACCACACATGGCACATGACTCACTAAGAGCCGGTCTCATTCCGACTCTCAAACAAATGCAAGTATTCACGGAGCTACGAGATTTTAAGCATTAAGCACAAAGTGAACATAAGTCAAGAAAATGAGACATAGGCGCCACAAAACATGCTATCCAAGTAAGCAAGGCATCATCAATAATTTCAAATCATAGGGAAGATACTACACATGCCAAAGACTAAATATGCTACTATCAAACAAGTCAAGGGCTACTAGGTTTATCTCATCTTTCTTCCTCCATTTTATTCCCTAAACTACTCTAAAAGAAAAAAAAACTACCCGGTTCAAACTACATCCCATGGAAAAGAACCGAGGCACAAAGAAAAACCATGGGGGGATTATTGCAACCTAAAAAAAAATAAAAGACACATTTTTTGATTTTTTCTATTTTTCACCCTTTTTTCATTTTTTTTATTGGACCTTAATCCCTCAAGAAAGCTGTCCACAAAATCGATCGTCGGGAAAAGTCCAAATATTTCAATTTTGTTTTTTCATTATTTTTCATTTTTTTCAAAAAAAATTTACTACACTAAGAACAAGTACTATAACTAAGCTAACATAGCACAGAAAATCACCCAGACAATCTCCTAACCCCACACTTAAAATTGTGCAATGTCCTCAATGCATACTAAAAATAACAAGAGGGTAAAAGAGACTCCCTGGTAGGCCAAAGGCCGAAGTATTAGCAGCTCACGTGATACTCAGACTTCTCCCAGGTACGATCCTTTGTGCGGTCACCCAACACTTATTTCAGCCTCATAGTTCACTTTTGCACACTTCCAGTGGCTTTTCTTCTATGCTCATAATCCAACAAAAAATGCTACAAAGTAGAAAAATAAAATAAACAAAAATGAATAAAAATAAAAGAAAGCAGTAAAGCTGGGTTGCCTCCCAACAAGCGCCTAATTTAAAGTCGCGGCACGACTTGAACCGATTTTTGTCTCCACCTTAAACTTATGAATTGTACCCCTAACATGACATCCAGTCTATGCCTATGCACCTTTGGTGGGGCTACAAAGATAACCAGGCCAAGTAATAAATTTTTCACTTTACACCTCTCGGCCTTTAGATGAGGAATGTAATTTTTGCTTTTTGGCACAACAAATTTAAGAACATAGGCGCTATCATCCTCAGTCTTTGACCCCTTCATTGGCTCAGATGGCTCGATTACTATCTTACTATCTAAACACAATGTGGAAAAATGATTGGAATGAGGTCTAATGCGCCCTAACTCTTAAATTTTACTACTATTTGCATCCCCATATTACACACACTCAAGTCTCCGAAAGTAATATTATCTACTCCCTCATATGACTCTAGAGCACTCTTCTCAATATTGGCATCCTCAAGAAAAACATGGTCTAGTGATTGGTATTCTCGTTTTAGCTCCTCAATTTGGTATATAGAAGATTTTTTTTCAGCTTCACACAACTCATTATTAATTTGTTGGGCGCTACACGCATCAACCTTTGTGCTCAAATCTGCATCTAAGTTATGTACAGACAAGCAAAAATTATCAATTTTATGTGCAAGTTCATCTCTCTCCATAGACCAATCATTCACCAACGTTGTCAGAAGACTACGTTGTTCCGTATATTCTCCTAATCGAGAATATACGTCCTAATACCAACCCTTACTCCCATATTCAAACTCAGACCTCCCGGATGTCATGTTGAGAGAACTAGAAACACACAAGGAGAAAAGCCAAATAGTTATAAAATTAAAAATATTTACAAAAAGAGAAGAAAAAAACGTGTAAAGATAAAAGTAAAAGTCTAATTTAGAAAAATAGTTAATTTCTAAGTCCCTGGCAACGGCGCCAAAAACTTGTTGCGGCCAAACGCACTCACGCAAGTGCACGTGATCGTCAAGTAATAAAGTAGTGAGTAGAGTATCGTTCCCACGAGGACTTGTGATTAACTATTAACTAAATTAGACTATCCTAATTATCTATACAAGAATTAAACCTAGAAGTATTTGATTCCATACTAATTAAATAAAAAAATATAAATAATGAACTTTAAACAGAGGAAGAGTAGATTTTTATGATATCAATATAATGAAAACGATCTAGGGTTATGGGCTATCTAACATTCCTATTGTATTCTTCAATTGAATTGACTAATTAATTTATCTAGTTTATTGGTTGACAGGGTTAATACTGCTCATAAGAATCTGTCGAGTTCTTACTCGCCTATTCAAGCTAACCTAATGCCTATATGTCTATGGAGTTAGAATCAACAAGAACGCATTTATAATTCCTGTAAATCAACCAAGCAAGGCAATTAGGTATATGTCTATCCTAACCGCGAATCTGTTCACCGATGCCCAGGTTCAAGAACTTGCTCTACTCAATCCTATATGCAATCTAGAATTCCCACTTTCGAGTTCAACTCTAGATTCGTAGATAGTATTCAATTGGTGATCAAGCAATCAAATAATTAAGTGCAGGGTTGAATAAATAAACCAATATGATAAACTAAGAAATCAAAATCAATATCCGAATAACAATAGTCATGAAAGAACCACAACCCTAGAACGTGAAGTTTAGCTCCACATAGACATGGTAGCAAAACAACAAATCATACAAAGAAACATAAAATGACTAAGTTGGTGGAAGAAAAGATGAAACCCGACCTCCACGGCAGCTCTGTGCTTGTGTTTTTGTCTCAAAAAGTCCTCCTCCTTCAAAATACCGTTTTTCCATGTATATATACCAAGTAGGGTTGGGCCCAAAAAATTATAACTTCTCCAATGTGAAAAAGTACACTTTTCCCGGGTTTGACTAGCGCGATCGCGCTAGTGGCCCAGTGTTGTGCCTGACGAGCGCGACCTGAGCGCGATCGCGCTATTGACGCGCATTTTTCACCCTGTTCCATTTCGAATTTGGAAAGACGTAAAACGTGAAAGTTGTATCCCTTTGAGTTAGCTTGCCAATCGTATATTGTGGAGCCCAAATGGAGTTCTGACCAGATAGTTATATCTATTTTACTAGACAGTGCACAATATGCCTACTGGAGTCTTCGTTCGCTCTAACTATCATCCGTTGACACCCAATCACGATCCCAGCTTAATTCCTTGAACTTTTTCTCGAACATTAAAGCTCCAAATCACTCAAATTCATTCCATAACATCCACATAGCTCGGAATCACTCCTACAAGACATAAAACACACCATTAGTGCAAAACACTAGCGATTAAAGCGCAAACTCAACTAAAGTGCAGTAAATTAGAGTGTAATAATCAACTAAAATACATAATTATAGCCTATCATAAAACAGATTTGGGCCTGGGTTTGGGTATTATTTGGACGGGTTTGGTATTGGATTTGGGTATGGGGCAGCCCAATTCAATTAAAAGCCCCCCTTTTTAATTACCTCTTTTTTATTCCTTTTTCTTCTCCTTTTTTTTAAATTAAAAATCCTAAAATTACAATCCTAAATTATCTAAATTGTAAAATTTAACTAATTATCTAATTACAATAATTATACAAGTTACTTAATCCTAAATTAAAAGAGAAAAATCAATAACCTAAAAATTAAAAGGTAAAAATGTAGAATGAGCTAATTTTGTGATTTACATTTTTTATAAAACAAATAATTACTAATTAATCCTAAAAAATGTAAAAAACAAAACCTAAATGCAATGCATGATATTTTTGGTATTTTTCATGATTTTAATTAAATGTGCACAAAAACGCAAACAATTAATAAAATTCTACAAAATTCCTAAAAATGGAAAATAATTAAGAAAAAATCTATTTTCTTGGGATTTTATAGGAGTATTTCGTATAGGGCAAAAATCACATGCTCACAGCTGCCCCTCTTTGCTCGGAAACACGACGGGCTTTCGGGCAAAGATAAAATGAGCAATTATGAGGGATTTTTGCCCGTTTAAAACTCCATGAGAAGCATCTTTTGAAAGAGTCTGACCGAACCTTGCTTCGGAGGTTGCCTACATATCCTTGGCTATAAAGGAATCAGGTCAGTGTAGTTCTGAAAGTTTTGGTAGCTGGGACTACCGAGAAATCGTGATTTCATTGCTGTTGCTGCTGTTTCTGCTGTTTTTGCTTGCTGAGCTCTTTATTACACCGAAATAAAAGATGAAAAGCCAAACTAGCTAATCCTATCAACTACGAGTTACAAGATTCCTATCTATAAACCTTCTAAAGCTTGATCTTGAGCCTTGGCTAGACTTCCAACAGACTCTGATCTGAATCTTCATGCTCATTAGCTGCAGCTACTGATTCATTCTTCTTCAACTTTTCGGATCAAGTCGGGACTTGGAAAGCTTGCGACTTCAACCACGTCTTGAGCAGTCCACATCTTTTCTCTGCTTTTGCACTTTGAGTTCAACTTCTTTCCTCGTTCTTCCTTTCTTTTATTCGGGTTGAGACTTTTTCTTTTGGTCATCTCAAACCTTGTCCCTCACGGTGAAGAACCTATTCAGGCACCAAAGCAAACAAACGAACGAAATTTTTCTGCCCCAGTTTTCACTAGGAAAATTTTGTGAGTTATTGCAACAAAATCTAAACTACTTTTTTATTGAAAGCAATAAAATCAAGATTGTGTATCCTTGGGAAAAGAAATTAGGGAGTGGAGACCCTGTTTCCAAAATAAAATCAACTAGGGAGTGGAGACCCTATGTTGGAAAAGCGACTAGGGAGTGGAGACCCTATGTCTAAAATAAAATCAACTAGGGAGTGGAGACCCTATTTTGGAAAAGCGACTAGGGAGTGGAGACCCTATGTTGGAAAAGCGACTAGGGAGTGGAGACCCTATGTCTAAAAATAAAATCAACTAGGGAGTGAAGACCGTATGTTGGAAAAGCGACTAGAGAGTGGAGACCCTATGTCTAAAACAAATTCAACTAGGGAGTGGAGACCCTATGTTGGAAAGGTGACTAGGGAGTGGAGACCCTATGTCTAAAATAAATTTAACTAGGGAGTGGAGACCCAATGTTGGAAAAGGCGACTAGGGAGTGGAGCCCTATGTCTAAAAATAAATTCAACTAGGGAGTGGAGACCCTATGTTGAAAAAGCGACTAGGGAGTGGAGACCCTATGTCTAAAATAACATCAACTAGGGAGTGGAGACCCTATGTTGGAAAAACGACTAGGGAGTGCAGATCCTATGTCTAAAATAAAATCAACTAGGGAGTGGAGACCCTATGTTGGAAAAAACGTAGCTAGAGATTGGGGACCCTAGGCTACCATGATTTTGAATTTTTCTTTCTTTTTTTTTCTTATCTTTTTTTTATTCGTGGAATGCAGGAAATAATTTTGGAAGGGACTTCCCTTTTTTGGATTGTTGCTGCAAAGCTGTTTTTAGCCCTTGCGCAGTTTCCTTTTGGTTGCACCTGCTTCTTGCAATGTTGCTTTGAATTACACCTTTTCCTATTTTTCAAACAAAGAACAATTGTTAGTTTGAAACGGTGGTTGGTTTTGTGGCCCTTATTGTCTTGATCTCGGCCCAACTCTTCGATAAAAACCTCTATGGCTCGCTGGCTTTCTGGAGATCGATCTTTCTTCTAAACCCAGGGATCTTGACTTTCCAAAATTTCACATGATGGTTCAACCGTGTGGGGCTTTGGCCTTTTATCTTATTTTTCCTTTACGGGCACTTGACTTTGGATTTCTTTCCTTTTCAATAATTTTGTCCCAGAAGCATCGGCCATCATGGCCAGTCGAGATCGACCTGATGCACCTACTGAGGCTGGGTGCTTTTCCTTGAATTTGACTTTTGTTATGAAGAACCCTGTAAAACCAATCTTGCCACCTTTTCTTGGTATTAGTTTCGGAGGAGGATTAAACCGAAAGGAATTCAAAGAAAAGTAAACAAAGGACAGGATAATGAATTTAAAGAGAAGTGTCCCTTTCGGGGGAGGAAAGAAGGACTTATCTGGAGTGCATGCAGACTCCAATAGACATGACATGCTTCTTGGACTGGATACCCGATCTGCGCAACTATCAAATCTCTCATAAACTCATCATAACTCATAACTCAAAATCGAGAAACCTTGCCAGGACTCTATCAGTGCCGATGGTTGTAAAGAACTCCTTCTTTTCGATCAATGGCGCCCTTTGCGGGTTTTCGCCAACTGACCTCTCTCATTTCTCTTCTCACCATCGCCTTATAGTGCTCTTTGCGAGTTTTCACTAACAAGACTCTCTCGTTTTCATTTTTTCTGCTTACCATCGCCTTACGGTGCCCGTGTGGGTTTTCACCAATAAGACTCTCTCATTTTATTTCTCTCATTTTGATTGCATCGGATCCATGTAGCTGCATTTTTCGATCCTTGAACATTCTCACCGATTGATCGGAAGGACTTGAACAGGATTTGGGGTAAAAAGAATTTGGATTGAATTACAACTTTCGAACCATTGAGGCGGGATCATCGCCGAACCATTATAACATCTGGCCCAGTTTTACTTTTGGGGAAATTTGGATTTTTGTTTTGGTGTGACTGAACCCCAGAGAGAGGCAGCCTACGTATCCTTTCTGAATCAAGTCGAACGTGGTTTAGGGGACTTTGTTTTTGATTTTCTTTTTGATTTTTGATGATTTTTTTTCCAAACGTTTTAGGGTTCAAAAGAGGGTAATCAAAGAAAGGTAACCGGCTAAACGGGTTAGCAAAGGATTGAAGTGTTTGGGGTAGCGAGAATGAAAACTTTCGCCATCCCAATCGGATAATATCGGTGCTGCAGAAGGATTAAACGTAATACCTTTTGACTGCGTCTGCATTTATAGCTGTTTCAGGATCATTTCCTTCAATGTCTCCCAAGTACAATGCCCCTTTTTGGCAACAATTTTCTTATAATGTATGGACCTTTCCAGTTCGGAGCGAACTTTCCTTTTGCTTCCTTGTGGTGAGGGAGAATACGTCTCAAAACGAGTTGCCCCACTTCAAAGTTCATGGGCCGCACTTCCTTGTTGTAGGCACGGGCCATTCTTTGTTGATACAACTGCTCGTGGCAGACTGCGGCCATTCACTTTTCATCAATCAGGGTTAACTATTCTAGACGAGTATTGACCCACTCACTATCCTCAATCTCAGCTTCAACGATGATTTGGAGAGAAGGGATTTCAACTTCTGCGGGTATTACGGCTTCAGTGCCACAAACCAATAGATAGGGTGTTGCTCCAATCGATGTGCGCATAGTTGTGCGATATCCCATTCATATGAGATCCATACACTCCTGCATGTATTTCATTCATGATTCTTCCGGCCTCTTGGGCATCCACACACCTCAAGAGGTTCAGATCTGGAGTCCTTTTGTACAAAACTTCTCCGCTCAAAAAGAAGCCACTGGCAAGCCTTCTAATGGTTCTCTTTTGGTCTCCATTGGCTTGCTCGAGATATTCCTTTGTTTTCAGAAACCTCTTGATATCATGGTACCAAGGCTGAACATTCGGCTCCATCTCAACCGTATTGCAATAACCATGCCTTTCTTGGATTTGGATTTCCAACGGGTCAATGTGGGCATTGCCTGGATATGGCAACATCGAGGCCAAGGTAGCGAGTGCATCGGCTTACTCATTGTGAAATCGAGGAACGTACCTGAACTTGACTATTTTGAACTGTTTGCTAGGATCCTCCACATGCTGCCTGTATGGAATAATCTTGACATCCCGAGTTTCCCATTCTCCCTGAGCTTGTCGGATAATCAAATCCGAATCTCCCTTGATTATCAATTATTCCACATCTTGGTCAATTGCCATATTCATACCCATAATGCAGGCTTCATACTCGACAGTGTTGTTTGTGCAGAAAAACTGAAGCCGGGCTGTGGCCGGGTAATGCTGACTAGTGGGTGAGATCAAGATTGCCCCAATCCCGACACCTGTTGCATTCACCGCTCCATCGAAGAACATTTTCCAAGCATTGGCGTCCTCTGAAGTTACCTCAACTGAATTCACTTCCTCGTCCGGAAAGTAAGTACTCAAAGGCTGATATTCATCATCAACAGGGTTATCATCTAGGTGATCCGCTAGAGCTTGAGCTTTCATCGCCGTGCCGGTGACATAGACTATATCGAACTCGGTGAGCAGGATTTGCCATTTTGCCAACCTCCCCATGGGCATCGGCTTCTGGAATATGTACTTTAAAGGATCCAACCTGGTTTTGAGGTAGGTGGTGTAGGCCAACAAGTAATGCCTAAGCTTCTGAGCGACCCAAGTTAGGGCGCAACAAGTCCTTTCCAACAGAGTGTATTTGGCTTCGTAACTAGTGAACTTGTTGCTCAAATAGTAGATTGCATTCTCTTTCTTCTCGGTCACATCATGTTGCCCGAGGACACATCCAAAGGAATTCTCCAAGACTGTCAAATATAAAAACAAAGGCCTCCCAGGTTCAGGTGGGACCAAGACTGGCGGATTCGACAGATATTCCTTGATTTTGTCGAAGGCTTCTTGAAACTCATCTGTCCATTTAATCGCCGCATCTTTCTTCAACAGTTTGAATATGGACTCACATGTGGAAGTCAACTGGGAAATGAACCGGCTGATGTAATTCAACCTTCCCAACAAACTCATGACCTCTTTCTTGGTTCTCGGAGGAGGCAAATCCCGAATAGACTTTATCTTTGATGGATCTAGCTCGATGCCCCTCCGACTGACTATAAATCCCAAAAGTTTCCCAGACGGAACTCCAAATGCACATTTAGCTGGATTTAGCTTCAAGTCATACTTGCGCAGACGCTCAAAGGACTTTCTCAGGTCCCGACATGATCATCCTGCGTTCTGGACTTACTGATCACATCGTCCACATACCCCTCGATTTCTTGGTGCATCATGTCATGAAAGATGGCAGTCATAGCTCTCATGTACATTGCCCCGGCGTTCTTCAAATCAAAAGGCATGACCCTGTAACAATAGGTGCCCCAGGGTGTGGTGAAGGCTGTCTTTTCCGCATCTTCTTCATCCATCAAGACCTGATGATATCTAGCATAACAATCCACGAAAGACTGTATCTCATGTTTGGCACAGTTGTCAACGAGGATGTGGATGTTTGGCAAAGGGAAGTTGTCCTTAGGACTCGCTTTGTTCAGATCCCGATAATCCACACTCACTCGGGTTTTCCCGTCTTTCTTTGGCACTTGGACCACATTAGCCAACCATGTGGTGTATCGGACCACTCGGATCACACCCACTTTTAACTGTTTGGTGACCTCTTCTTTGATCTTGTCACTAATGTCAGTTTTGAACTTTCTTTATTTTTGCTGTACAGGGGGGACAATCTGGGTAAGTGGGCAATTTGTGCACTACTAGATCAACACTTAATCATGGCATATCATCGTAGGACCAAGCAAACACATCTTTGATTTCGAACAAAAGTTGGATCACTGCATCCCTAGTTCTTTCATCTGTGTGAATGCTTATCATGGTTTCTTGGACCTCTTCTGAACTACCCAAATTGACTGGCTCGGCTTCATTTAGATTTGGCTTAGACTTATTCTCAAATTGTTCCAATTCTCGATTTATTCCCCTAAAATCCTCATCTTCATCGTATTCGGGTTCTTGATTCATTGTTTCACAATTAGACAGCGTGTTTGGATCTGGGCATGAAGTCCGCAAGCATGTCATGTTATTAAAGTCTGCATTATTAGAACTGAAAGAAGAAATAAGAAAAGTAAAAAAAAATCAGAAAGAAATAAAGAAAGAGATTCATGGACGATGAAATATTGATTTAATTTCATTGAATTTTGAAGATAGCAGGGTTTACATTGGAATTTTAAAGACAATAAACTAAAAGAAACATCCGAGTTACACCCTGGAATAACTCGTGATGTAGAAAAGGTGGCAAGACTGGACTACCGGGATCCCCGCCTGACTGGGAATGGAGTAGCCTTCCAGTTTTGCAACTTGGCATTGGGCCCCATATATTGCACCTCAGCAGTGCTCGAGCCTTCTCCCGGCTAGACCATGTGAGTTTCATACAACATCTGCCTCATGGCTCCACATATTTCTTCAATTTCCTCGATCGTGAAGGCCTCATCTTCCTCTTCTGTGTACTTCGGCTTGACGAATGTTTTGAAAAGATATCGGATTGGCTGAGGCAAGACCCAACCACTGCTTTTTCGCTCATTTGCCCATGTCACATCAGTTGGCGTGGCGTGAAAACCTACACCGAAGAACTTCTTGCTAGCAGCCAGAGTGGTAGGTTTTGTGATACCTTGCAATAATGTCACGAGCCCCTTCCCAGGCTTATAACCATGTCTGATGATTTCATTAGCGACAATAATTGACGCATTTGAGAGAAAGGGTTGAGGACACGGCCTTCCTTCTTCACATTGATCTGCGACCACAACCTCGAATGCTTGATAGACTATATGCTCGCTACCTTCCCTAGCTTCAAGACATTGGACTGACGGGTCCCTATAAATTGATTGCTCGTCTTCTCCATGGACCACGATCTCCTGATCTTCGTATTCAAATTTCACCATTTGGTGGAGAATAGAAGGTACGACCCCTGCCGCATGAATCCAAGGCCTTCCTAAAAGGAAATTATAAGAAGTGTCCATGTCTAGGACCTGAAATCACCTCGAAATCTACAGGACCGATAGTCAAAATCAAATCGATCTCGCCTATTGTGTCTCTCTTGATGACATCAAATCTCTATTGTGTCCCAATCTCCATTCTTTGCAAAGTTGAGAGAGGGCAGATATCAACTCCGGATCCGCCATCCAGCATGACTCTTTTAACATAGTACCCCTCACACTTAACTGTCAAACGAAGGGCTTTGTTGTGGGTGGCTCCTTCCGGGGGCAAATCGTTCTTGCTAAATGAAATCTGGTTGACTTCGAAGAATCTTTACGCCATCCTTTCCAGTTGTTCAACAGTGGTTTCAATCGGAACGTAAGCTTCATTGAGGGTCTTTATCAACACTTTCTGATGCTCAGTTGAGCTCACCAGTAGAGACAAGAGCAAAACCTGAGAGGGATGCTTCCGGAGTTGGTCAATTACCTCGTAGTCCGCAGTTTTCATTTTTCGGAAGAATTCCTCGGCCTCTTCAGCGCTGGCAGGCTTCTTGAGCGGGAAACATTTCTTTTTCGCTTTGTTCAAATCCTCCAAGTTGTGGTATTTCTCGGCTGGGTTAGTTTCATTTGCTTTTCCTATGACCTCTTTTCCTTTATATGTTACTACCGCTTTGTTGTAATTCCATGGGACGACAGTGGGGTCTGTCATGGGCTTCTGTGGTGCGCGGCCAATAACCACGGGCTCATTCAGCCTTGGTGAAATTACCGGCCACCATACCATATAGGCCCCTTTGGGCACACACATCTTAGGTTTCTTGTTCAGCTCGAACCTTTTTGGAGGACTCAATGTCATTTGTTCTTTCCTGTGACCCCAGGGAACATAAAGAATGGCATCTTTAGGGGGTACTGCCCCTGTTTTGGTTTCCACAATCTTTTCTGCACTTTGAGGGGTGGATTTACTTTTCTTCTCCCCCTTGTCTTGTTTTACAACAGCCCTTGGCTTCTTTTCAACATCAGCAATGGCAATGATGGCTTTCAAGGCGGGATCAAACTCCTTATCTGCGCAAATCATCCCAATAACTGGCCCATTGTTGTGAGCCAGTAATGGGTTATTGGTCACATTAGGAATCTCTTCATCTTTCAGCACTATCCGTTTTTGCTCTATTAGATTTTCAACCGCCCTTTTGAGAGTCCAACAGTCTTCAGTGTCATGCCCTTCCGCTCCTGAGTGGTAAGCACATCGAGCACCATGTCGGTAGGAGGGCGATTCTGGGTTTTGCCTGGTTTGGTGTACGAGTTGCAACAAACCCATTTGGACCAGTTTAGTGAAAAGGCTAGAGTATGATTCACCAATAGGCGTGAAGTTTGTTTTTCTGGGTGGCTCTCGAGCACAGGCATTGTATAGGAAATTATTTTGTGGGGGTCTGGGATTATATGGAGCTTGGTGAGGAGGGTTACTAGGAGGTGGAGCTCGATTTTGGTTACACTGTTGTTGTGGTCAAGCATATGGCTGGGCATTCATCACCGCGTATGGCTGAGGAGCCATAGCATAAGCCACATCCTGGTGCGGATAATAATGTTGTGAGGTGCTTGGAGGGAAATAACCTCTGGGTGGACGGGGGTTTCTCAGACTTGAAGCCGCCATTGCCACTTCTTCTTTCTTTTTTCTGTTTGCTACACCTCCTGACCCGCTTTGGATTGCTTGGGATGTAGCTCTGATAGCAGATTGGCTCAATATGCAACCTGTTTTTAGACCATTTTCGACCATCTCACCAATCTTGATGGCCTCAGCAAACGGCTTTCCCATTGCAGACATCATATTCTGAAAGTAGTCAGCCTCTTGGGCTTGTAGAAAAACACTGACCATTTCGGTCTCATCCATTGGGGGCTTCACCCTGGCCGCTTGTTCGCGCCATTTAACAGCATATTCTCGGAAACTTTCCGATGACTTGTTTTTGAGATTTGACAGGGAATTCCTATCGGGAGCTATGTATATGTTGTACTGAAACTGCCTGACAAAATCTCGAGCCAAATCATCCTATATGTGCCAACGAGATATGTCTTGATCCATGTACCACTCAGATGCAATGCCCACTAGACTTTCTCCGAAATAAGCCATTAGAAGCTCCTCTTTTCCACCTGCCCCTCTCAGTTGATTGCAATACCTCTTGAGGTGGGCTATGGGGTCTCCGTGCCCGTCATACTTTTCAAACTTAGGAGTATTAAAACAAAGGGGTAGGTGAACATGTGGGAACATACACAAATTAGCGTAGGATACGCTCTTTTGGCCACTTAAGCCTTGTATATTCTTGAGGCTCTGTTCCATGCTCCTCATCTTCCGAGTGATTTCTTCTTGCTCGGGGTTCTTCGTAGTTTTCTCCTGTCACGCGGTGAACTCATACCGGGGTTGTTGAGGGTAAGAATTGGTGGTGAGATGGGCCGTGTCTGGTGGAAAGGATTGTACTTGGAAGGTAAAAGATGATGGATCAACGCTTGGCCTGGGCAAAGTGGGTTGTGCCGTGGCTGAAGAGGGTGGTGCAGTGAATATGTTGGAAGCCACACCCGAAATTAAGGCCTGGGGCCGAACCTCAGAAGGCGTTCCGGTAAAATGGGCTGAGATGGTAGGATATCAGAGCGGAGTGCCGGGGTAATTTATTGGGACGTTGGAAGTTCCACTTGCCCTTGGAAGTAGCTCAGGGAAACCAGGTATTGCACTCGGCAGCTCTCTACTGTTGGACCAGGCATCCCACATTTCCAACATGAGGAGACGCAGTACCCTATTTTGCTCAGCAACCGCTGACTCTGATGTTGGGATGACCGATATCGGGCTATCCTCTGGGATAGGAATTGTTAGTAGATGACTTTCTGACGACATTTCGACACTTCACTTGGATCTTGTAAAGTAGGGATGCGAAGCCAGATTACCACAAAACCAACCACCTTAATATAGAACCTACTCAATAGCAAACACAACAAAATGGTTGGAGACAATTAACACATAGGGAATCACACATTGGGGTGTGATGCACCTATACAGTTAAATGGGTTTCTGCATGTTTTGCAATGGTTGCGTGTCTCATCCCGACTTTTTATTTTTCTCCCCAATCTTTCCTTTTTTTTGCCGCTTTACACCTCTTGCTCTCTTTTGCACTTTATCATTGTTTTTCTCTCTTTTTTCGTGTTTTTCTCTCTTTTTCTTATCTTCTCTCTTTCTTTTATTCGAATTATTTAAAACCATGACAGGATCCGATTAGGATTGCCTACGTATAATGATGCCGCGTGAATCACATTACCACGTAGTTCAAGGAATAAATGCGAAAAATAAAGAAACAATTTTTGGGGTTTTCCAAATTTTCATTAATAAAAACTTCAAATTTTCTCTATTACAAAAGACTCCATCATACTTTTCTAGGAATAAAAAACTAAAAACAGAAACAGACTCTAGAAACTGAAATACAGAATCAAAAATGAAAATCAAGAGTACATAAGTGCTTCCAGAACTGATCCAGGGGCCCGCGGGACATCAGTCAGTCTCGCCACGGGCCTACGTGCAAGATCTCCTTGGAGACGATCCGGGTCATTCATTAATTGTCGAACAAAAGTCATCACTGCGGTGAAAAAGGTTGTTTCAGTCATGTCTTCACATTCATGGCACTTCATGACGATGTAGTCAGCAATTGCTCTAACCCTTTCCCTGATGATGCCTTTCTCTTGGAGGAAACGACTGATTTGCTGAGACCTAGCTTCTAGCACTTGGGTTTCATGATGGCTTTGACCCTGCAACTGTTGCATATCTTCCTCTAGCTGAGACATTAATGCATAACAATGTTCCCTCTCTGCCTTAAAGCTCTTTGCTTGTTCGACCATCTCATTCTCGAGGGTAGTTACCTTTTTCTTCAAGATTGTGACTGTTCCCTCATATTTCCTTTTCAATTGCTGTACAAACTCTACCCGTCCCTCTGCGTTCTTTGCCAACTTTGCCCGGGCTCTTGCTAGACTACCCTTGAATTTTTCCAAATCATCCTCGTACTCAGATATTTTCCTCGTAAGACCATTTATGGGTCTTTCATCTGTTCGGCTCCTTTCCTGATTCTCAGCAGCTATCTTCATTTTTTGGATCTGGGCTTGAAGGGCTTTGTTTTCTTGAGCCAACTTCTTCTTTTCCCCTTCGTCAGCAGCAGCCTGTACACTATTGTCAAATTTAAGATCTCGGATCTGCCCTTCCAATTTGCTTATTGTGGATATGTAGCTTGTGTCTTTTGCCAACCAATCCCATTGCTCCTGTGACCCATCAGTCAATTGTTGGACATGGGGTCTTTTAGCAGGCCGTTCGGGCTCTTAATGGACTTGAAACCTTTTACCATACCAGGTCATATAACTAGGCTCTAACTCACCTTTGGATAGATCCCGTACCCAAGTCTTTAGCTCTAGAAATCTACACTGGTTCCAAATTTGGCGAACCTTTCCTTCCGGGAACACAGCTTTTGGACCTAGTTCGATGACTTGTCGGCTCATATCTTCATCATGTGAGATAGTTTGGTACCTGCCTAGTTGGCGTAGCACTCTGTGTGGAGCATATGGCTGAATGCTCCGGAGACCCATTAATAGAAGAAAGCACACCTCGGCTGACATGTAAATGACTTCAGTGAACGGGAGGCAACCGAATGTCCACTCAATTTTGCTTGATGTCAAGGAACTCAAATGTGCAAACCATGCCTTCGTACCTTCCGGAAACTCATGACCCATCACCCGATTTTCATGTTCTTCAATGCAGTTAAGACCGGTCATACCATAGTTCATGTACCCCGGACGATGACAATGGTGTTCTTCCATCCAAAGTTGTAGAAGCATGTTGTAGCCCTCAAAAAATTTTCCCCCTTCTCGGCAAACAGTTAGAGCTCGATAAATCTCTGCTAGGATCATTGGAACAAGGGTGCCATTGGCCTTTTTAGCCATGACGTCGGCCATTCCTACGAGCCCCAACTCTATATTTCCATCTTTTCTTGGATAGATTAAGATACCCAGGAATGCTACTATAAAAGCCAGTCCCCGACGGCTTCCCATTTATCTTTGTTCCCTAAATGAGTTAGACCAGTATCTGGAGCTTCAAAACCGTGGGGATCCCAATAACGCCGGTACAAGAAGTAGAATGTGCAAAAGGCCCTCGGATAAATTTCCATCTTTAACTTCCCGACTGATACTCAGAAGGTCCAGAAACATATGAGGAGTCACCGCTCTTGGTGCCACTGGGTACCGATTACTGAGATTCCCACTAAGACTGGCATAGCCCGCTATTTCCTCAAGCGTAGGGGTTAGCTTAAAATCAGAAAAATGGAGCACATTATGCGCCGAGTCCCAAAAAGGTATTAAAGCCTCAATTATATCCAACCTCAGTTTAATTTTCAAAAGACCAACGAGACCGCCCAAAGCTTTTACCACAGTATCGCTGCTAACTTTCCCTAAGTCATCCCACCACATATAGAGTTCTACGGGATTTCCTCGAGGACCGTGAAAGGTTCATCTTCAATAGTGCTCATCCTGCACATTTATTTAGAGTGATCGGTTAAAAGGCCATGATTTATTTTGACTCAAGAGAAAATTATCAGTTTTTTGAAATTGCATTTCAAAACAAAATTGCCTTTGCAAATACAGCCCTTCAGCACCTCAGGAAAGAAGATTTTAGGGCTGTATTTGCTAATCGGCCAAAATTTGAAAAAGGACCATAGGTTGCTATTCTTGCAAAAGCAGCCTTTCGACGCCCTTTTGGGGAAATTTTGGCTATTTAGACAAGAACGGCATTACCTAATTTATTAATGACAAAACAACAAACTTTTCATCATTTTTTTTGGGTTATTTTTGAAAAAATGGAGTTGGAGCCGGTGAGGGTTGCCTACGTATCCCACATCCAGTGAGAATCAAACTTGCATAGTTCGGGCAGTTTTGACGCAATGGATAACAATACAAAATATTTCTTTTTTTTGAAACAATTTTCCTTTTTTTTTTCAAAATTTCGGCAGAGTTTCGGTACTTTTTGGACACCGGATTTTCAAAGACGGGTAATTATCTCTCTCATACCTCAATTTGATTTTTTCCAAATTTTCTCCATTATTCTAGAAGCCGGTCAACATGTAATCCGAAGCAAATAAATGCACATGTAGCAAGTAGAATGCATCAAGATGGTCTTTTTGATTTCGGGTACACCTGTCCTAGACGGACCCAACCCCTATGTTGGGTCCCCTAAGTCAAATGCACGTGATGCAAACAAGTGTTCCTACTAGGGATCCGGCATGAGGAAATGTTATACTAGGTTTAAAAACCTGGGTGTATTATTCTAAACCTGGCATACCCGAGCGGACAGCTCGAGCCGAGGGGGGCAGCGTACTGGAAATACAGAAGCTTCACCGGCTTTGCAACTTGTCCGAACCTCGTTCTAAAATTGGGATATGACTTTAATAGAAAAGAAGTTACACGAAGTGCACACTTCCCAGATGATTTAGAAGACTCAGAGAGAGGAGGGTTTCGTAGAAATTTATATACAGTCCAAACAATATCAAAGCAGTAAAAAGCGGCAATTAGCACATTAGGCTCAAACATGTAAAAATCAGATAATAAATAAAGCCAAGTATAACAGCTATTCTAAGCTTGAATTCTTAAACCCTGAACCAAAAGTTCTGGGTTATGATCCCCAGCAGAGTCGCTAGAGCTGTCACACCTCCTTTTTTACCCACCCGAGGGGGATATAAGGGAGTTTTTCCAATTAAAGTGACATTATTCGAAATGGAATTATTTTATTTATTTTTATCAGAGTCGCCACTTAGAATAGTTTATTTGGTGTCCCAAGTCACCAGTTTATTTTAAATCCAAAATCGAGGAAATTTCGACTTTATTTAAAAGTCTACGAAACCAGAAATTCTAGATAAGAAATTCTGTTAACCCGGGAGAAGGTGTTAGGCATTCCCGGGTTCCGTGGTTCGAGCATGGTCGCTTAAACTATTAAAATTGGTCTATTATCTGATTTACTACATGTTTTAAACCTATTGTGCATTTTTTAACTTTTATAACCGCTTTTAATTATTTTTGGAAAATTCAATGCTATTTAAGACACGTCTTAAGCCACGCAACATGAAATGCACTCGTGGTTCGCTACACGTTTTATTTAACATTGTTGAAGGTTGAAGTTGGGTCACATGAAATGTACACCCGGATTTTAGTAATTATAAATCACAACTACGTCACGGGAACCGTACCCGTAGCTATGATGAATTATTTAATTAACGCGCCTAAAGCAACTACGAAGATTAAATTTTTAATAGCGATATTTGTGAGGGCCATGGATGATTTAATTTATTTATGGCACACCTCAAACCTTTTTCTATAAGTGCTAGCTCTTGATCTAATTTTATGAGGGCCATGAATTATAGGTTTTGCTTGATATGGCACACCTCAACTTATTTTAACAAAAGGGAGTTGCATTTTGTTTAACTAAGGCTAAGGATCCTAATTTTAAAGTTCAAACTAAGAAATCTCTTAACTTAAATATAGGAAGGCCGAGCTTAGATTAATTCTAAATGAATCATGCAGAGTAAATAAGGATCCAACGTTAAGCTTTGAAAAGCTGCCATTGGGCTGAAAGTTTGGCCCAACAGAGAATGAATTCGAAGGCTATTACCCTGTTGGGCTTTAATCAAGTTCTTGCCCATATTGGGCCAATATTAGGCGGGCCCAGTTACTATGTTTTTCTGGCTGGGCCTATCCACCCTTTACTCTTAACCAACACTCGCATATTATAACAATTGAAATCAACTTGCTTTTTTAAATAAAATCAGGATATACAACATAATTCTAAAAAAAGTCAATTGATTACATGGTTTGCAACATATATTTACAACATGACTATTCAGGAAACTTTTTACGGGTGAAAGGCAAATTATCAGACTTGTGGCTCAGGGCCAATGGCCTAAGCCTAGATTCTTTGGCATTTTTCTTTTATCTGCGCTTACTCCTGGCTTCAGCCCACAAAAGAATAGCCCTTTATCCTTGTGGACATGGCTCAAGGCCTGGCCTGTTCCACTATACTTATGATGATGACATTAGAAACTATTAATACATGAACTACCATGTTAACAACACCAACCTATTATAATTTCAGTAACGTAACTAATACTTGCCTCTTTTTGACATAATTTGTCCATCACAAGCTTGGCTTCCTTCATGAAGAGCATGAGATTCGTACCCCACAATAGGGTTCCAAATTTTAGTCTCTTAAACCTGCTGATTTGGCCAACTAGTGATCAAATCTGCAGGAAACAGCTCATGACCAACAGACAGAAACAAAAATCCTTGAGTAAGCAGCAGACCATTCATTTATGTAGAAGAAATATGAGAAAGCATGACTGGACCTCATGGTTAGTATTAATAAAACTGAATATTAAGGACACATTCTAACAACATAACTGTTTGTAAGAATAAGGGGCTACAAAGTATTCATGTCACGACCCTAAACCTAGACACGGTCGTGATGGCGCCTCTCGTGAAGACAAGGCCAGCCGACACATTTCCAATTCGAAGATAAACAGCTAAACAACAATAAGACAGGCTAAAACATGATTTAATAATACTAAGTAGCAGATAATATCATAACAATGCTGAAGTACAACCCAAACACAACCCAAACCGGGGTGTTACTAGTCATGAGCATCTACTAAGGTCTAAATACGACTGACAAAATCTGAAATGTACTAAGTACAGACTAAATAGAATAAAGAGGGAGAAAGTAGTGCTGCGAACGCCGGCAGCTACCTTGCTAAACTCCGATGACTCTGCCTCCGAACAACCAATACCCGCTACCGGGTTCAGAAAATACCTGAATCTGCACACAAGGTGCAGGGAGTAAAGTGAGTACTCCGACTCAGTGAGTAATAATCATAAATAAAGACCGAGTGATAAGAAATCACAAAAAGTGCATCAACATGCTGTATAGAAGTAGTGCAAAACCAGTAAGAAAGTAATAAAGCTGTGAAATCTCTTAAAGCATCTTAGCTCAGTTTTCAAAAAACTGGCTTCTCAACAGTTAAGCAATTGAATGCAAAGCAACTAGAAACAGATAAGCATAAAGAATACGCCCCTTGGGCACAGTTACGCAACTAAACAGGTAAATGACAGGTAAATAAGACAGATAAACATATAAAGGTTCGCCCCTCGGGCACAATGTCAACAACTCCGCCCCTCGGGCAATATCTCAAATCAATACCAGCCCCTCGGGCAATCACATAGAACAATACCAGCCCCTCGGGCTATGTCTCACATCACAATGGGTACCCGCACTCACTGGGGGTGTGCATACTCCTGGAGGGGCCCCTTACGGCCAAAGCGCAATAACAAGCTATCTCGTGGCATCAAATCTAGGCCCTCGACCTCATATCAATCAAGCCACCTCGTGGCGTACATATCTCAGGCCCTAGGCCTCAAATCAGTATCAGTATTTCCTCACAACATACGCCCTCAGCGTACTCAGTCACGAGGTCCAAATATGGCATTTAGCCCTGAAGGGTTCAAATAAAAAAGCCCAAATATGGCCTTTATCCCAAATAATGATGATAGCAAATAGTTTTCAATCAAATACGCGGTAAAATCATCTATCGGGACGGACCAAGTCACAGTCCCAAATAGTGCACGACCCCATGCTCCCCATCAAGCGTGTGCCTCACCTCAATATAGCACTACGATGTGCAATCCGGTGTTTCAAACCCTCAGAACATCATTTACAATCATTACTCACCTCGATCCGGTCCAAACTCTATCCCACGATGCCTCGCACGCACGAATCGACCTTCGGGTGCTCCAAATCTAGCCATAATCAATACATAATCATTAAAATATGCTAAGGGAACGAAGCCCACTCGAAAATGTCCAATTTAACATCAAAATCCCGAAATTGCTCAAACCCGGCCCCCGGGTCCACATCTCGAAATTCGATAAAACTAACATCAATGGAATCCTCATCCTCATACGAGTTCATACATATCAAGAACATCAAAATCGGACCTCAAATGGCCCCTCAAATCCCCACTCAAAGGTCTCTTAAATCTCAAGCCCTAATTACCCATTTTTGCTACTGATTTTCCATGGATTTCAAGCTTACAAATGTTAAAATTCATCATAGAAACAAGTTTTAGGGTCCAAAAATCTTACCTCCATGAAATCCTCTTGAATTCCCTCTTCAATTAGCTCTCCCGAGCTTTCTCCCGGATGAAATATGGTAAAAACCCTCTCAAAATTGCGAAGGGTGATATGTATGCATTCTGACCCAGGCATTTTCGCATCTGCGGTCAATCCACTGCATCTGCGGTACCGCTTTTGCGGTCCAAGAGCCGCTTCTGCGGTTCTTCACTTAACTGCCCAATCCGCATCTATGATGAAGTAGTCGCACCTGCGCCTTCATAGATGCGGTCCCACAACCGCTTCTGCGGTTCCTGCCAACCTCACTAGCTTTCGCTTCTGCGACCAATTCTCCACATATGCGGCGTAGCACCTGCGGTCCCCAATCCGCAGGTGCGGAAATGCCAGAAGCAGAAAATCTGCAGCTGCAACAAGATTCCAAACTTCTCTGAAATCATTCCGAAATCACCCCGAGGCCCCCGGGACCTTAACCAAAAATACAAACATATTCTAATACCTTATTCAAACATGTACCAACCTTCAAATCATCTCAAACAACATCAAATCACCCAAAACACATCGGATTCAAACCAAACTTTCTAGAATCTTCCAAATTCCACTTTTGATAAAAAAACCCAACCAAACCACGTCCGAATGACCTGAAATTTTGCACACACATCCCAAATGACATAACGGAACTTGTGCAACTTCCGAAATTTCATTCCGACCTTAATATCAAAATCTCACCTATCAACTGGAAAACGCCGAAATCTTAATTTCGCCAATTCAAGCCTAAGCCTTCCACTGACTTCCAAAATGCATTCCGATCACGCTTCTAAGTCCCAAGTCACCTAACGGAGCTAACCAAATCATAAAATTTCCGATCCGAGATCATATACAAACAAGTCAAATCTTGGTCAAACCTTTCAAATTTCAAGCTTCAAACTGAGAACTGTTCTTCCAAATTCATTCCGATTACCCTGAAAACAAAAACCAACAATTTATATAAGTCTTAATACATCATATGGGGCAAATCATGCCCGAGAACTGATGGGCAATGTGCAAAAGCTCAAAACGACCGTTCGGGTCGTTACAATTAAGATATTAACCAAGTTGTTCATACTAAACCAACTCAAAATAGAATTTACGTGAGAAGAGGTGGGGATTATTAATTTTCAAAACAGAATTTACATTCAACCGTATAGTTTATGAGAATCTGGGCAGATTTGAAAACATCTTCATACTACTGAAGTTCATACCGGACACAAGGAAGTTGATAAAGAAATCTGAACACACACTAGTTTCTACCATTGAATCGTGCAGTTATACACACATAAACATGAAGAAATTCAGATTTGAGCAAACAGATTCATTTTTATAACAAGGGGGATTACATACCTAGAAATAATTCAATTAAGAATACCAAATGCTGGTCAATAGACTGACTGAAACTTCAAGAAAGAATGAGCCACAGCAACAAACCCAAAAAGCAACAGGAAACCCAAGTGAACCAGATACTCAGACCAAACTCCAAACCACCTATAAACCCAGAAATTCCAGCCAAGAACCCAGAAAAGATCTTCTATTTCAAACCATTATAGCTTGTGAAAAAAAAACCAAAAGGATGAAGTTTTGAAATTTTCTAAGGTTCTTGAAGTCTGAACTTTTTCAGAGAATAAAGTACTTTTTATGCAACGAAAATGATGTTCTAATTGTATGTGAATGAATGAGGGAAGGTTCCCTTTTATAGAATGCACAAAAAAGGTATCAAAAAGGCATATTCTAACCTAATTTTCTGAAAATCAGAATAGTACATCATCTTTTGACAGCTGTATTTCTGCATTTTTGCTATTTATAGGGACAACTGCCCTAGATACTAGAAACTTCTGATTTTGGCCTAAGTGAAAGTCCATTTTTAACCTTTAAGTTACTGCCTATTTCAACTTTAACCTAAGTTCTTTTAGTTCAATTAGGTCCCTAAGGTTTCTATTGACTTAAATTATGTCAAACACAATCAGAACAAATCAACGGATGCAGAAGATATTAACAGAAATGAGAGTAAGAAAGCTGATGCAATTTAAACTGAAATCTACCTAATTATTGATAAGAGGCTGTTCTACGTAGCTAACTACAACAATTAAACAAACATTTACCAGAAACCATAAAGAAATCCTAGAAGCTAAACTAATCAGGCATATGAATCAAAACACACTAGTTAACTCAATTAAACGTAAAATCTAATTTCAGAAATCGAAGACGGGAGCATTTAAATGAAACAGAATTAGGGTAATCAATTCATTAAAAACCTTAATTAGGCTTAACTAATGCAAATTGAAATAAAAGTTTAACAATCTCAGATTAACCTAATAAACCAAAATAAGTAATCAACTTAACATGTGAACAAAGAAAATAAGTCCTAAAACTGTAAACCTAAACATGTGGCCATGAATCATACAAAGACGATAAAATAGAAAAAAAAAGAGAAGAGATGACCAAGGATTTTCAGAAGAGGAAAAGGCCAGCGGAGAGGGTTACCAAACTTGTTTTTCGGGGGAACCAAACAAAGCCAAACAACGAGCCTTGACCAAACTTTGAAGCAAAAGGGGCAATAGGAACATTGAACTGACATTAACCGACTGTTCTCAACGAGAACGGTCGGCTAATGAAAGTTTGGGGTTCAAATGCCCAAACTCTGACCGGAAAAAGGAGGGTACGAGCTCAGATTGGATATTCGGAGAGACTGGCTGGGGTTTTCCGGAAATTGGTAGTGGTTTAGGGTTCAGAAGGGTGTGAGGATTGTGGGGTATGGTTTTGGGGTGATTTGGAGGAGTTAGGGTTTTTTTGGGATTGAAACTCAGATTCAATATTCAAGGAATTTGAAGGTGTTTTTGGGGAGATTGGTGGTAGATTAGTGGTCAGGAGGTGGTGGAGAGTGTAGAGGGTGAATTTGGGGTGGTTTGGTGATGCTCCGCCGCCGTAGGGCGATTTCCGGGCGGCGGAGAAGGGCGGAACCGGCAAGGGATTACAGGGCGACTAGGTTTTCTTTGTGAGGGAGTATAGAGACGGAAATGAGAGGGATTTTAGGCTTTGGGGGATAGTTTCAGACAGTTATTTGTAAAATGGGGGTGGAGTTGCGAGCCGTTGGATCAAAAGAATCCAACGGCTGGGATTAAAAGATGGTGATACGGCGTTATTTTGGGGATGAGGAGACCTGGACCGGGTAAAACAGATTTGGGCCTGGGTTTGGGTATTTATTTGGACGGGTTTGGTATAGGATTTGGGAATGGAGCAGCCCAATTCAATTAAAAAGCCCCCCTTTTTAATTACTTTTTCTTTTCTTTTTCTTTTCTTTTTTTAATTAAAAATCCTAAAATTACAATCCTAAATTATCTAAATTGTAAAATTAAACTAATTACCTAATTACAATAATTATAAAAGTTACTTAATATCCTAAATTAAAAGAGAAAAATCAATAACCTAAAAATTAAAAGGTAAAAATGTAGAATGAGCTATTTTTGTGATTTTCATTTATTATAAAATAAATAATTACTAATTAATCCTAAAAAATATAAAAAAACAAAACCTTAATGCAATGCATGGTATTTTTGGCATTTTTCATGATTTTAATTAAACGTGCCCAAAAATACAAATAATTAATAAAATTCTACAAAATTTCTAAAAATGGCAAATAATAAGAAAAAATCTATTTTCTTGGTATTTATAGGAGTATTTCGTATAGGAAAAAAATCGCATGCTCACAAATGTATATTTCAAACATATGATGTGTTAATTTCATTTAAGCTTTTGTAAAGGAAATTAAATCTTAGAAGCTCATGATTTGTACTGCCGGTCCTTGGGAATTCTTTGTGTAAAAGCAGTTTATTATCATTTCTTCTCTTGATCAATCTCATTATATTGGATAGTTATTAATTGGGTTACCTAGTAGGTCGGCTAGGTACCATCCCCACAAGTTGGATTTTGGGTCATGACACCAGACTTGTGCCTTGATTGGGAGGGAAAGGTTAAAGCCATATTTGACTGTCACAACTACTCTAAAGGTAAGAAGGTTAAACTTGATGCTGTTGAGTTTTCTCACTATGTTGCTATTTGGTGGGAAAAGCCTACTAAGGACATATTGCAAGAAGGACAAGCACCAATTGCTACTTGGACTGAGATAAAGAGGGTGACGAGGAAGAGATTTGTGTCATTACACTTTCAAAGAGAGCTACAACAACGTCTTCAAATATTGAAGCAAGTCTCCATGTCTGTGGATGAATACTTTAAGGCTATGGATATGGCTATAATCCAACTAATTGTATGTAGGAAGAAGAGGCTACAATGGATAGGTTTTTAAATGGTTTAAATAACAAAATAGCTGATGTAGTATAATTACAACAAAACTTAACAATAGATGAGTTAGTTGATTTGTCTGTAAAGGTAGAAAATCAAAAAAAAAAAAAAACTAGTTCGTGGAAAGGTCGGTCAAACACCATCTACAAGAAGCCATGGCCGAATCAAGAGTTGCAGATTTCTTCTAGACCTCAAGAAGACAAGGGTAAAGTCAAATTTGAGAACAAAGAGGGAGGTAAAACATTTAACCCTAAACTGTCTACACTTTCTAGTTCTATTCAATGTCCATGTCCAAGTAAAAGAATCATCATTCTTAGAGAAGATAGGGGATATGAGATTGAAAAAAGTGAGGGAGAAGAAGAATAGGGAGATATAAATAATGATGATGATATAGAACTTCCTCATACTGGTATAATTAGGGTGGCTAGGAAGATTATGAGTGGAGAATACCGGAGTAAAAAATGTGAGGAAGAGGAGAGAGGTGTGAGTGAAGCTGAAGATAAAGTAGAACTACCTTTTAATGATGGCATGATTAGGGTAGTTAGAAGGATTATGACTATTAATTTAGGAAGCAATAGTGAAGAACAAAGAGAGAATATATTCCATACTAGGTGTGGGATAAAGGAGAAAACTCGTCCTATGATTATTGATAGTGGTAGTTGTGGTAATGTGGTGTGTTCATACTATGTGGAAAAAAATGGGACTTGCATTCATGAAACACCCTACTCCCTATATACTCCAATGGTTAAATGATAGTGGTGAACTAAAGGCAACTAAATAATGCATGATTTCATTCAATGTTGGTAGATATGAGGATGATATTCTTTGTGACACAATCCCTATGCAAGCTTGTCATATCTTAGTGGGTCGTCCTTGGTAGTATGATAGGAATGTTTTTAATAATGGAAGTAAGAATAGATATTCTCTTGAGCTTAATGGAAGGAAATGTACTCTTGCACCTTTATCTCCTTCTCAGATATTTGAAGATCAAAAGAGATTAAGGGAAACAATTAGAAAACCAAGGGGATGGACAAAAAGGGAGCTTGAGGGAAAAGAAAATAAAGGAGGCCAAGAGTTAGAAAAAAAAAAGAGAGATGGTCAAGAGAAAGAAAGAGAGGACATCAATTTGAGAGAAGAGATAAAAAGGGATTTGAGTGAAAAAATAGAAAGTCTTGGTGATAGGAAAGAGGATAAGGAAAGGAAAAAAAGAGTTTCTATATAAAAACCAAAGAGTATTTAAATGTAGGAAAAGAGGAGTTGCCCATAATACTACTTCTTTACAAAGAAGCTTTGATTAATTCTGAGTTACTAACTTCTTCTTTGCCAAGTAGTATTTCTTCTCTTTTGTAGGATTTTGAAGATGTCTTTCCAAAAGATATTCCTAATGGATTACACCATTACATGGCATTAAGCATCAAATTTATTTTGTGCCTGGATCACAAATTCCAAATAGGCCTGCTTATAGAAGTAATCTAGAAGAGACAAAGGAGATTCAAAGGCAAGTTGAGGAGTTACTTGAGAAAGGATTTGTGAGAGAGATCATGAGCCCTTGCTATGTTCCCGTCCTATTGGTACCCCAAGAAGATGGAGCTTGGAGGATGTGAGTGGATTGTAGAGCTTAACAAGTTAACGGTAAAGTATCACCATCCTATTCCTTGTCTTGATGACAAGTTGGATCCATTACATTGATCCAAAATCTTTTCTAAAATTGATCTAAAAAGTGGTTACTATCAGATTTGAATGAATCCTGGAGATGAATGAAAAACTACTTTTAAGACCAAATATGGGCTTTATGAGTGGTTAATTACGTCTTTTGGCTTGAATAATGCATATAGCACTTTCAAGAGATTAATGAATCATATATTTAAGGATTTTCATAGAAAATTTATTGTGGTGTACTTCGATGATATCTTGGTCATTTATAACACTTTAGAAGACCATGTAGAACACCTAAAGCAGATTTTTGAAGTTCTTAGAAAGCAAATTTTATTTGCTAATCTTTAAAAGTGTACTTTTTGTATGGATCGTGAGACTTTTTTGTGTTATGTAGTTAGTTCTAAAGGAGTTGAGGTTGATGAATAGAAAATTAAAGCAATAAAAGAATGGCCTAAACCTAAGAGTGTAACTGAAGTTAGGAGATTTCATGGACTTGCTAGTTTTTATAGAAGGTTTGTGAGATACTTTAGCACCATTGCTTCTCCTTTAACTGAAGTTACTAAAAAAGATAAGATTTTTATATGGGGTAAATAACAAGATGATGCTTTTAACTTGTTGAAAGAAAATTTATGTTCTGCTCCTTCTTTACAATTGCCTGATTTTTCTAAATCTTTTGAAATTGAATGTGATGCTTCTCACAAAGGAATAGGTGTTGTTTTGAGGCATGATTCTAAACTGATTGCCTACTTTAGTGAGAAGTAGAGTGGAGATACATTGAACTTTTCCACTTATGACAAAGAGATATATGCTTTGATAAGGGCTTTAGCCATATGGCAATATTACTTGTGGCCAATAGAGTTTGTCATTAAAACTAACCATGAATCCTTGAAATACTTGAAGAGTCAAGGTAAGCTTAGTAGGAGGTATGCTAAGTGGGTTGAATTCACTGAAACCTTTCCTTATTTTAATTCATACAAACAAGGGAAAAAGAATGTTGTTGCTGATTCACATTCAAGAAGGTATGTCTTAGTTTCTACTCTGACTTCTAAATGGATGGGTTTTTATTAAATCAAGGGAGACTTTATGCTAATGATGTTGATTTTGGCAAGATTTTTACAGATTGTAAGTTGGATCCTTTTGGGAGGTTTAATCTTTAAGATTGGTTTATTTTTAAGAAAAATAAGTTTTGTAACCCTAACGGCTCTTTATGAGAAGTATTTGTAAGGGAAGCACATTTTGAAGGGCTTATGGGTCACTTTGGAGCCCCAAGACACTAGACATACTTGCTGATTTTTTTTTGGTCTGGCATAAGAAAAGATGTTGAAAGAGTGTGTGCACAATGTTTTGAATGTAAAAATGCTAAATCTAAAGTGTTACCACATGATCTTTACACTCCATTACATGTTCCTCTTCACCTTGGATTGGTATTTCATTGAATTTTGTGTTAGGTTTGCCTAGAACAAGGTATGGTAAGGATAATATATTTGTTGTGGTAGATAGGTTCTCTAAAATGGCCCATTTTATTCCTTGTTTAAAGACTAATGATGATTTACATGTTACTGATCTATTTGTAAAAGAAGTTGTTAAATTGCAAGGTATACCTAGAATATTGTTAGTGATAGGGATGCTAAGTTTTTGAGCCACTATTGGCGTCTATTTTAGGGGAAGTTAGGCACTAAATTGTTGTTTTCTACTTCTTGTCACCCACAAACTGATGGATAAACTGAAGTAGTTAACAGAACCTTAGAAAACATGTTGAGGGATATTTTGAAAGGTAAATTAACTTCTTTGGAAGATCACTTACTTATGATTGAATTTGCTTACAATAGAACAATCCATTATTCTAGAGGCATGTCTCATTTTGAGGTTGTTTAAGATTTCAATCCCTTTACTCCCCTTGATTTATTACCATTATCTACTAATGATATTGTTAATCATGATGGTAGGACAAAGGCTGAAATGACAAAAAAATTCATGAGCAAACAAGGCTTGCAATTGAGAAGAAAAATGAGCAAACTGCCTTGAGAAAAAATAAGGGTCGAAAACAAGTTGTTTTTAAACCTGGAGATTTAGTTTGGTCTTGCTTTAGAAAGGAGAAATTTCCTTCCAAAAGGAAGTCAAAGTTGCATCCTAGTGGAGATAGCCCATTTTAAGTCCTTGAAAGGATTGGAGACGGTGCTTAGAAGATGGACCTTCCTGGTGAGTTTCAAGTAAGTGCTACATTCAATGTTGTTGACTTGTCTTTGTTTGATGTAGTATCAAATTCGAGGATGAATTCTTTTCAAGAAGAGGGGAATGATAGCATCAAGAAAACGGATAGAGTTTTGGAAGCTCCAAGAAGACCATTTATAAAATCTCAAGCTAAAGAATTGCAGACTAAGGTTGCTCGACTTCAATGGCAAATAAAAAAATATTTAGTTGTAGAGGAAGAGCTCAAGCCCAAAGGAGATGAATTTTCCAAGTTTTATAATTATTTGATGGCCCAATTTGATGTCCAAGAGGATGAAGATTGGGTCCTAAAATCCGCCCTTGAAGTCCACCAAAAGGGCATACAGAAGAGCTTAAAATGAGCTTAAAAGAGGTCCAAAAGGGGGTATTTCAAAAGGAGCCCAATTGGAGTCCAAACCAATGGCCCAAACTAGAAGTTCTAAGGCCCAAATCTGCCCAAAGAGATTTTGCCACCACACTCTAATTTTTATTAGTTTTTATTAGATTTTTTAGTATTTAGCTTAGCCTCCATGTTAGGGCTTACCTTGGCAGCCACCCTACCTAGTTTTAAGGACTTTTTAATCCTATAAATAGGATTTCTTTTCATTCATTATGGTACTTGATTATTGATTAATAATATTATACTTTGAGAGTTGTTTTGAACCTTTGCTACTTATGCTTTGAGATTTATTTTTCAACCTTTAATAGTTCATAGTTCAAGGTATAAGCTATTTTCTTTATTGTGATATCATTAATTCCGTTGTGGTATTCTTAGAAGGCGATTAATACCAGTTATTAATTGTTATCTCAAGTTACTCGTAAAGCGGTCAAGATCCGAAACTATTATTTTGATTTATTTTGAGTAAAGGCGTTTGATTTCTTCAATAAATCAAAAATGTTGTTTCTTGGATCTTGTCAAGGCTATAGAACTTGCGTTCTTGGAAGTTCATGGAATTCTTTCCTTGAATTTTTTCATATCCTTTACTTTCTGCACTTTAATTCTAGTCGTTTAATTCCTTATTGTTATTCCTTCCACATTTACTTCTCAAATCCTTACTCTAGTTTGGATTCCCGACATTGTTGTTATCATTGCTGCCCGTATATATTTGTACTTGAATTTGTTTGTCTTCTCTTTATTCAAATAGATTGGAAAAATTAAACCTGGGTATTCTTCTACGGCTACCTCGTCCTACACATTATTTGTCCCTTGCTTTCCCAACATCGGAATGATAAGAAATACATTCTTTCTTTTTTAATTTATTTTTTCGTAACAGCGGCCAGGGCTAGAACTTGATTATGTCATCGAGCATATGTTACCTACCACCAATAGGCATAACGAATAAAGTAGCTCACCAAGGCTTAAATAAAAGAAAACATGTATACGGTCTAAATTGGAGAGCTCGATTTTGAAGACTTGATGATACCCCGAGCTCGAGTTCGGAAGCTCGAAGTAAGAATCGAGCTTGGCCGGGATGTGTGCACCCCGAGAAGAAAATCGGAGACCTGTCATGATCTGCCTCGAGGACAGTACAATTTCGATGACACTCAAGAAAGAGCAAGATTTTCTAAAGGACACGTGGATTAGGGCATAAATTAAGGGATAAGATTTGTACGGAATAGTACGAGTCCGTACTAGGTTGTTATACAGTTGTACCAATAGAATTCCTTACCATAATTGGAAATGTACCATATTAGGGTTTTCCCTTCCATATAAAGGGGACCCCAATCATTTGTAAACATCATCTCATTCACAATAATAGAACACTCTATTCTGCTTTTCTCGTTTACTGTGCTCCACAATTGTTTTCAGCTTTATTGTTTTTACTTTATTGTTCATACTTTCTTTGCTCTTAACTCACCTCGAGGCCCTCGAGATAATCGAGCTCGAGGTCCCCGCTGCTCTAACAACACTGGTTTGGTTCATAAATTCTTCTTACTTAAACCTAATATTACTTGTATGTTCACTAGTATTGGAATAAATCACATATCTTTAAAACCAAAATCACCTTTAATTGTTACTCACATTTTTCGAGGTAAACAGTTTGGCGCCAACCTTGGGGCTAAAGATTATAGCGATTATTTTAGTGCTAGTTTTCTGATAGCACACGTTATTCTTCACACTTTTTCTTGTCAAAGATTCATTGATTTCTGGCTAAGATATGTCTAGCTCAGCTAACGCACCCGTGCATGGAAACGACGGTCTCAAATCCCATGTAGAAAACAATGCAACAGCTGCAGGGACCGGCATGCCACCGCTAAACCCTAGGGTAGCACCAGCACCAAACCCCGTCGATGTTGGTTCACACATTGTCGTGAACATCGATTTGGACACTGATGTCGAAGGAAGTGTACGCAGACGGGATCAACCTGACACTCAAAGGACACAGGCTCAAGGAGAAAGAGAAGTTAGTCTACAAGTGATTTTTGAGATGTTGCAAGAATAACAAGTTGCTATCGCCCAGTTACAGAGTCAGCAAAAGACTCCGAGCGTGGCTGGGCCAGAAACTGCTCATCGTATAGAGCCAACCCCGGAGAGATCAAGCAACAACGGCTCGAGATTTGACCCCACCGTCATGAGAATGCTCGAGGAACTCACGAAGAGGGTCGAGTCAGGAGAAAAAATGATTGAGGACAACGACAAAAAGGTGGAAACATACAACTTGAGGGTCGACCAAATACCGGGAGCACCTCCGATTTTGAAAGGATTGGACTCGAAGAAGTTTTTGCAAAAACCATTCCCCCAAAGTGCGGCTCCGAAGCCCATCTCGAAGAAGTTTCGGATGCCAGACATCCCTAAATACATCGGGACCACTGATCCCAATGAGCACATCACCACATATACTTGTGGCATAAAAGAAATGATTTGGAAGACGATGAGATTGAGTCAGTTTTGCTAAAAAAGTTTGGGGTCACTCTGTCTAAGGGTGCCATGATTTGGTACGACATCTTACCCGCGAACTCTATTGATTCGTTTGCCATGTTGGCAGACTCATTTGTAAAGGCACATGCCGGTGCCATAATAGTCGCAACAAGGAAGTCCGATGTATTCAAAATAAAGCAAAGGGAGAACGAGATGCTGAGGGAATTTGTCTCCCGCTTCCAGTCAGAACGAATGGAGTTACCACCGGTCTCCGATGAATGGGCCGTACAAGCATTCACTCAGGGGCTAAATGAACAAAGTTCAATAGCTTCGAAGCAGCTGAAGCAGAACTTGATCGAGTATCCCGCCGTGACTTGGGCGGATGTGCATAACAGGTACCAATCAAAAATTAGGGTCGAGGATGATCAGTTTGGAGTCCCCTCAGGCTTAGTTTGTCCAAGTAGGTTACTAGCAAAGGAGTCAGGAAATGCAGATAGAGGGTCAAGGTCGAATAAGGAAAGATATTTGCCATACGTCGAGGATGGAAGGAACATTTCAAGGCGTGACATACCTCGGAATAATCGAAGAGCAGATCGAGGTCAAAGTTCCCGGGGACTCATGAGCAAAACCGGATTCGATAGGCACTTAGGACCGGCGGAGGCTCCCCAATTATCAGAGTACAACTTCAGTGTCGATGCCTCGGGTATCGTTTCAGCCATTGGTAAAATTAGAGATACTAGATGGTCCAAGACTTTACAGACGATCCTTCTCAGAGGAACCCCAACTTGATGTACAAGTATCATGGTACTCATGGGCATAGGACAGAGGATTGCAGGCAGATTAGAGAGGAGGTAGCCTGGTTGTTCAACGAGTGACATCTTTGTGAATTTCTCGGCGACCGGGCCAAGAACCATTTCCGAGAAAGAGATGCAAACAGGAAGAATGAACCTGAAGAACCTCAACTTGTCATTCACATGATCATCAGTTGAGTCGACGTCCCACACGGACCGATATTCAAACATACCAAAGTATCCATCACAAGGGAGAAATGGACTCTAGACTACCTGCCCGAGGACACCCTCACATTAAGCGAGGAAGACATCGAGGCCTTATCTCAGCCTTACAACGTAGTTCGACAGATATGATCAAGTCAAGGGTCGTGGAGCAGCTCGGGTTGCTCGGTCAAATCATACCAGCATCTCGAGTCTTGAATGGCTTTAACATGGAAAGTGAAACAATGAAGGGAGAAATCATCTTCCCAGTCAACGTGGTCGGAACCATATAAGAAACCAAATTTCATGTCATCGAAGGTGACATGAGGTATAATGCTTTTCTTGGAAGGCCGTGAATCCATAGCATGAGGGTGGTGCCATCGACTCTTCATCAATTGATGAAGTTCCCAACGAAGGATGGCGTGAAAACAGTATATGGAGAGCAACATGCAGCAGGAGATATTGGCAGTACACGACTTGGCACCAGTATCGACACCATCCACATCGGAAAAGTCAATGAACAAATAGATGGCCAAATAGCAATCACAGCCCATACCCTCGGTTGAGCCCGAGGGACAGGTGATCGATGAATAGGTTGTCGAGGATGAAGAAGAAGATTTCCTCATCCCTCGAGCCTTCGTTGCCCCCGAGGAATTGGATGCGATGAAGTCCACGGTTGAAGAACTCGAGCAGGCCGTACTGATCGAGCAACTTCCAGAACGAAAGGTATACCTTGGGACGGGGTTAACCCCCGAACTTAGGAAAAAACTCATTCAATTTCTTATCAATAGCATTGATTGCTTCGCCTGGTCCACTTAGATATGACAACGATCCCAGCGGAGATAACTACCCATCGACTAAGTGTCGATCCCAGATTTAAATCGGTGAACCAAAAGAGCAAACCTCAGTCCAAGGTAAAGCATGCATTCATCAAAGAAGAGGTAACCAAACTTCTCAAGAAAGGATCCACTAGGGAAGTAAGATATCCCGAATGGCTAGCTAACGTAGTGGTAATCCCTAAAAAGGGGAATAAACATAGAATGTGTGTAGACTACAAAGATTTGAACAAAGCATGCCCTAAAGATTATTTCCCATTTCCCAACATCGATCGTTTGATCGATGCTACGGCCGGCCACGAGATCCTTACTTTCCTCAATGCCTACTCCGGGTACAAGAAAATTAAAATGAACCTGGAGGACCAGGAAAAGACTTCATTCATCACAAAGCATGGTACGTATTATGATAATGTAATGCCTTCGGGCTAGAAGATGTAGGAGCCACATATCAACGCCTAGTTAATAAGATGTTCAAACATCAAATAGGCGAATCCATGGATGTTTATATTGATGACATGCTAGTTAAGTCCCTGCGCGCAGAGGACCATTTGACCCATTTGCAGGTGACGTTCGATATCCTAAGAAAGTAACAACATGAAGCTCAACCCCTAGAAATGCGCTTTTGGAGTCGGCTCGGGCAAGTTCTTGGGCTTCATGGTATCGAACAGTGGTATCGAGATCAACCCCTATAAAATCAAACCCATTGAGGAAATCACCGTAGTGAACAATGTGAAAGTCGTACAATGGTTGACCGGACGGATAGCTGCCCTAGGCCGATTTATCTCGAGGTCATCAGATCGGAGCCATCATTTCTTTTCCCTACTCAAGAAAAAGAACAACTTCGCATGGACTCCGGAGTGCGAATAAGCCTTGGAAGAATTAAAACGGTATCTCTCGAGCCCACCCTACACCATACTCCAAAGGAGGATGAAATACTCTACTTGTATTTAGCAGTGTCCGAGGTGGCGGTAAATGACGTATTGGTTCGAGAAGAGCAAGGTACACAATTTCCTGTCTATTATGTGAGTCGGACCCTAGGAGATGCTTAAACTAGGTACCTACATTTGGAAAAGTTAGCTCTTGGATTAATAAGCGCATCTAGGAAATTAAAGCCATGTTTTCAATGCCATCCTATATGTGTATTGACTACGTACCCACTTTGAAGTGTCTTGCATAAGCACGAATTATTGGGCAGATTGGCCAAATGGGCCATCGAACTTGGAGGGTATGATATCGAATATCAGCCTCGAACGGCTATCAATTCTCAAATTTTGGCAGACTTCGTGGCCGATTTCGCGCCTACCCTCGTACCCGAAGTTGAAAAAAACTCTTGCTAAAAATAGGTACGTAATCGGGGGTAGGGACCCTCTTCACAGACGGTGCCTCGAATGTGAAAGGATTCGGGCTCGGCATCGTTTTAAAACCGCCTACGGCAGTGTCATTAGGCAATCCATCAAAATTCTAAATTGACTAACAAAGAGGCTGAGTATGAGGCCATGATTGCAGGTCTCGAACTAGCCAAGGGCCTTGGAGCAGAGGTCATCAAGGCAAAGTGTGACTCCCTTTTGGTGGTAACTCAAGTTAACGGGAGCTTCGAGGTTCGAGACGATCGAATGCAGAGGTAGTTAGTCAAACTTCAAGTGACATTACACCGCTTCAAGGAATGGACACTGGACCATGTACCTTGAGAACAGAATAGCGAGGCCGATGCACTTGCTAACTTGGGATCATCGATTGAAGAAGATGATATTGTCTCGGAGACTGTCGTCCAACTATCGAGGATGGTGGTCGAAGAAGGCCATGCAGAAATTAATTCAACAAGTTTAACATGGGATTGGAGTAATAAGTACATCGACTACTTGAAGCATGGGAAGCTCCCAACGGACCCAAAAGAGTCGAGAACACTTCGAGCCAAAGCAGCTCGATTCTCACACAATGAAAATGGAACGTTGTATAGAAGAACCTTCGATGGACCACTGGCAGTGTGCTTGTGACCCATGGACACCGATTATATATTACGAGAAATCCACGAGGGCACTTGTGGGAACCATTCTGGTGCCGACTCTTTGGTTCGCAAGGTGATCAAAACGGGGTATTATTGGGATAGCATGGAAAAAGATACCAAGGAGTTCGTTCGAAGGTGTGATAAATGCCAAAGATTTGCACCGATGATCCATCAACCCGGTGAACAACTCCATTCGATCCTATCCCCGTGGCCATTCATGAAATGGGGGATAGACATCGTCAGCACCCTACCAACGGTGCCAGGTAAAGATAAATTTATTTTGTTTATGACTAACTACATCTCAAAATGGGTAGAAGCGCGGGCCTTCAAGAAGATAAGAGAAAAGGAAGTCATCGACTTCATATGGGACCACATCATATGTTGGTTCGGGATACCTGCCAAAATAGTATGTGACAATGGGAAACAATACATCGACAGCAAAGTGACCAAATTCCTCGAGTACAATAAAATGAAAGGGATTCTATCAGCGCCTTACCACCCAAGTGCAAATGGTCAGGCCGAGTCCACAAACAAAACTGTCATTCGAAACATAAGGAAAAGGTTAGATGATGCAAAGGGGAAATGGAGAGAAGTATTGACCGAGGTACTATGGGTATATCGAACGACGTCAAAGTGGAGCACGGGGGATACCCCATTATCATTGGTATATGGGTCCAAAGCATTGATCTTGGTCGAAGTCGGGGAACCTAGCGTCAGGTTTCAGCATGCCACCAAGGACTCAAATCACGAAGCTATGAACACTTCTCTCGAACTAATAGATGAACAATCTGAGGCCGCATTAATTCGAGTGGCCGCGCAAAATCAAAGGATTGAAAGGTATTACAACAGAAGGACGAACCTTCGATATTTCGGAGTCGAACTTAGCCTTGAGGAAAGTCACTCTCAACACTCAAGACCCAAACGAAGGGAAACTAGGCCCAATTGGAAGGACCGTACCGTGTCCTCGAAGTCGCAGGGAAAGGATCCTACAAACTTAGTACAATGGAAGGCGAGCAACTACCAAACAATTGGAATGTATCGTTTCTCAAACGTTATTACTGCTGAGGTATGACCTTCTCCCCTTTTCTATTTGTATTTAAAACTAACTCTTTGCAGATGTTCGATTGGAAACATCGAGGCACCTTTTAGCTCGAAGACCTTGGGTTCTAAAGCATGCGTTGCACTCTTTTTCCCTTAGATCGGGTTTTATCCCAAATTGGTTTTACCGGCAAGGTTCTTAACGAGGCAAGACCTATATGCTACCTTAGAATATTCAACAAGTATTCAAGGCTTCTTTTCAATCAACCTCTAACACTGGGGGGCATCACCCTTGGAGGACGCATTCTCGAAGAAAGCATTTGATGCCAAGGAGGGCCTCGATAGGGGAATGTTGTAATGGGACAAATGGTCAAATAAACCGTGTCCATGTAGAATAGTCGAGCCCCCAGCGGCAAAACATGTACGCATGTATCAATTATTTGAAGAAGCATTCTTATTATATCAAAACACTTTGTGCCTCAACAAAGTCTACTATTTTTACATTTAATGGCACAAGGGTCAAAACCCCGAATGCACCCGAATACTCGAGGACTGTCATCGACAATCAACACATCGAGTCATCTAACACTCGAACTAATATGACCTCAAAGAGGCACACTCGAACTTATATAACCTCAAAGAGGCACACTCGAACTTATAAGACCTCAAAGAGGCACACTCAAGCTCATAAGACCTCAAACATGCATCCCCTAGATATTAAGGCCAAGGCCATCACACTCGGGGACAAAAGGCTACAGCCATATTAAGACTACGGTCATATGAAAAGGCTACGGCCGAAATAATGCCGCTCAGAGACATCCGACTTCCGCCATAAAACTGAAAGGCCTTCATATACTTCGAAAAAACCAGTTAAATTAGGCTACCCTCGGCAAAAGCAAATTATAAGGGGCTTCGATAAAATCAACCCTCGAATAATGCGAAAGCTTTGATAACATCAACCTTCAAAAAAACCTCAAGAGGTATTCGATTAACGTTGCATATCAAATTACAAACGAGGTTCCAATAAATCGAACCTTCAAAAGAACTGAACGAATTGGCCCTACCTAAAGAGTCTAAGGGCCAAAGAGCCTAAGGGCCAATATTTATAGAGCTTAAAGGCCAAAGCATACCATGCTCGAGACCTTACCCAGCTCGGACTCAAAATTCCTGAGCTAATACTTAGCTCGAAGATCAAACCTTAAGTGGTAACCTATTATCGTTCGTTGATCAAAACACAAAACATGAAGGTCTACTCTACCCCGAATTTGAATCAACGCTCAGAGATTATAGAATCAAAAATCAAGAAAACTTTGAAGAAAAATTGAAGGCAAACGATCAAGGAAACACCTTTACTTTTTATATATACAAAAAGATATTACACAGTAGTCCTACAAAGCATAAAATTACAAAATGAAAGAAAAAATTCTACCTAAAACAGAGGGGCATTCCCCCCGGACCTGTCACTCCCCCGGGACCAGCCTCTTCCCGGGGGTAGCTTCTTTGGCTATCTCCTCCTCTTCATCATATTCGACACCATCATAATTGTCGGAGGAAAGGACAAATTTGGCATCAGCTTCATCTGCCTTAGCTTGCTTTATCTCCTCGGAAAGATCGAAGCCCTTAGCATGGACCTATTCGAGGGTCTCCCTCCGGGATCGGCGTCGGGCATAGTCAATGCTTCTTTTTTCTAGGTCAGAAGGCCCCCTCTACTCCATCTGTGCATCGGTAGATTCCTTCAAATAGATGGCCACCGTCCTGTCGGCCTTGGCTTGTATTTCTCTGGCTTCGGCCCAGACTTGCACAACTTCGGCCTTGGCCTTCGCAAGACTATCCTCGAGCTCAGCTGTTCTGCCAGCCTGAACCAAGTTGCTCCCTTGAGCATTTCGAAGTTGAACCTTGAGGGCCGATACATTCGCCACTGCATCATTTTTAGCCACAATGAGGGTGTCCATCGTCGCCTTCCATTCAATGCACTCGGCTCGAACTTGATCTACCTCGCCCCGGAGCTGCCCAATCATATCTAGCTTTTGCTGCAGCTGAGACATTGAGGTATTAGCCTTCGAAGACGGAAAAGGTAGCCCATATTTTTTTAGAACAGAGGTTAATTGCTTTTCTAACTCACTCTCGTATTCACGAGCTTTGGTCAACTCCAATCGAAGATGCTTCGGTTCTTCCTCCTTTTGTCAAGGAGAAGCCTAAGGTTTTCTCCTCATTCGAAGCTCTACACAACTTGGCTTCACAATGACACAATTCGGTCTTCAATTTGTCGAAGGCCTACAGAAAGGAAAGGAATGATCGATTAGACAAAAGAAGAAAAATATGGCATTGGAGAAATTGCAGTACCACTAAAAACTTACAATTGAGCAAAGACGTTAATCCTCCTCGAAGATTGAGCCTGCATCCGCTGGGTCGGCCTCATCGACTCCAGCAAAGCAACCCTGGAAGGGGTCGTTTTCACTCGAGACTCCGCCTAGCTCGGACGTCTTCAAGTTCAGAGCATTCCTAATGGCATTCTTGTAGAAGGCCGGAAATGACGAGGAATGACCTGCTGTCATGGCCTCGGGGAGATCACCCAAGATGCTCTGTTCAGGCAAAGGAGCTTCGAAGCTCGCTCCCTTTGGAGTATTTCCAGAAGTATGAGAAATAGGTACCACGTCAGGTGATGCAGGGCCTTCATCCCCTTTTTCTTTTAAAGTTCCTTCCTCGAGGCTAAAGGCCACGATATCAGCAGTCTTGATAGCCTCGGAAGATTTCCTGGTTCGAGTAACCAACATCGAACCTTCTATCTCGTCACCGTCATCGTCCATGGACTCGTGGACCGAGTCAACATCCACATTGATAACGACGCTTTTCTTGCGCCTCCGAACGGGCTCTGCTTGGCTTTGAGTGTCCTTTCTCCTCGAGGAACTTTTTCTCTTATTATCCTTCTTTGGCTTTGGAGCCGAAGATCCTACTTCCTCCCAGGGACGGGGCGACCTCATCTCGAAGAACTCACCAATACCTGTGATAGAGGAATCAGGTCACATGAAGGAAGACGTTCTTAATAAGGAAAGAAACATTATGACGTGTACCGTGGTGTTTCGCTCCCCTTTTGTCCTTCGACAAGTCCCGCCACTTGCGTTTGTGGTATGATAAAGTAGCAGCTAGTTTGCGAACATAGTCCTCGAGGTTGAGGACCGCATTAGGCATCCAGACGGCTGCGGAAAAGAGAAAGGAATAATTATGCAAAGTTTAGAAAAATTTATGGAAAAGAACTAAATCAAAAAATTCCACTCACTTACGAAGTTCCATTCCTCGGGGAATGGCAGGAACTCCTTGGGAATAACATCGACGGTCCTCATCTAGATGAACCGACTCATCCACATCCTTATCTTCGTCGTTACTGGCGAAGAATGACTTGGTTGATCGGCGTTGGAGTTTGATTAAACCTCAAAAATGTTGAGGTCGATATAATCGGATGAGGTGGCTGAGAGTGAACTCAAGCCCGGCCTTTTCTATGAAGAACCTTATCATTTTTACCATCCGCCAAACGGATAGACGAATCTGGCCCAGGGTGACTTGATATCTTCGGCAGAATTCAAGCACGAGGGGTCGAGGGGACCCAACGTAAAGGGGTATGTATACACACTCAGGAACCCCTCTACGTAAGTTGTGATGTCCTCCTCACGAGAAGGTATTTGCAGAACGACCTTCTCTTCCCATTTACACTCTCTCCTCACAGCATCGAGGTATTTTTTCTCAATTGACCTTATGTAGCTCGATACATGCTCTCGACAGCCGGGGACGTCGGGAGGGTTTTTGACCATAAAGTACTTTTTCAAGGAAAAATTGTTCGGTACGATCTCGTGAAGCACCGGCGCTTTACCACCGGCCGGACGGGAAGTAGAAGTGGAGGTTCCTTCTTTCTGAGGAACGGACTTGGAAGTTTTTGCCCTCAATTCTTTAGAAAAAGAAGGAAGAAATGAATAAACCGGCGAGGTTTTGAGCTAATACGGCGGAGGAACCGGTGGTGAAAAGGAAACTTATAGAAGATAATAGGTGTTGCAAGGTGGAAAAGTTCTTAGTGAGAAGAGAAAACAAGTATATATTAAGGAAGGCGGCGACGGTTCATTAATATTGTTGACCGACTGGCTCTGACGTGCATTTAATGCTTTGGGAAAAAGAACCGATGGGACGCTTCAGTCATTTCAACGCTTACGTCATAAAGAGTGATGCCATCATAAAGAACTTCGGGAATTCAAGTCGTTTCATATCATTTCATTTTAAGAAACGCGGGGACTATCTGTTTATAGTCTAAATTGGAGAGCTCGATTTCAAAGACTTGATCATACCCCGAGCTCGAGTTCGGAAGATCAAAGTAAGAATCGAGCTTGCCCGGGATATGCACACCACGAGAAGCAAGTCGGAGACCCATCATTATCTGCCTCGAGGACAGTACAATTTCGATGACACTCAAGAAAGAACGCAAATTTCTCAAGGACACGTGGATCATGGCATAAATTAAAGGATAAGATTTGTACGGAATAGTACGAGTCCGTACTAGGTTGTTATACAGCTCAATAGAATTCCTTACCATAATTGGAAATGTACTATATTGGGGTTTTCCCCTTCTATATAAAGGGGACCCCAATCATTTGTAACTATCATCTCATTCACTACAATAGAACATTCTATTATGCTTTTCCCGTTTACTGTGCTCCACAATTGTTCTTCAGCTTTATTGTTTTTACTTTATTCTTCATACTTTATTTGCTCTGAACTCACCTCGAGGAGCCCGAGATAATTGAGCCCGAGATCCCCGTTGCTCTAACAACACTGGTTCAGTTCATCAATTCTTCTTACTTAAACCTAATATTACTTGTATATTTACTAGTATTGGAATAAATCACATATCATTAAAACCACCAATCACCTTTAATTGTGTCAGGATCCTAACCCTGAACCCGGTCGTGATGGCGCCTCTCGTGAAGACAAGGCCAGCCGAACCAATACAACACACCTTTGAAGCAGTTAATGATCACAAAATAGTTTAAAGTATGATTTACTATAAATAAATTCGCGGAAACATAGACAAAAGTAAGGGGAAACCATCCCGACACAGCCCAAACCGGGGTGTCACGAGTCACGAGCGTCTAAGATAACAAATCTCTCAAATGTATTTACAGAGTCTCAATATTATAATGGAAAATAAAGATATAGATAGAGAGGAGCTCCAGGCTGCGAACGCCAGCAGCTACCTAAAGTCTCCTCGAAGATCCGCCTGAGCTGGGACGAGTCAACACTCGGGAGCGGGACCTGCTATGCCTGAATCTGCACACACGGTGCAGGGAGTAATGTGAGTACTCCGACCCAGTGAGTAATAAATATAAATAATGGCTGAAAGCAAGAAAACATGCGAAAACACAAAGTAATTTACACAGAAGCAGTGAAATCACTTAAAACAGTAAAATCAATGAAATAATCAAGTAAAATCCCTTTTAACAAGTAAAACAGGTAAATTGACAAGTAAAATAACAAGTAAAAATCCGCCCCTCGGGCACAATATCAGTTACTCAGAACAGTATCAGCCCCCTCGGCTCACTCTCTGTACAGATGGGTACCCGCGCTCACTGTGGGTGTGCAGACTCCGGAGGGGCCCCTTACGGCCCAAGCGCTTTATATCAAGCTACCTCGTGGCATCATCTCTCGGCACTTAACCTCACATCACTCAAGCCACCTCGTGGCATATGAAAGTATCTCAGGCCCTCGGCCTCATATCACTCAGCATATCCTCACATATGGCCCTCAGCCTCACTCAGTCCGAAAATCGTCACAAGGCCCTCGGGCATTAGTAGAAGAGTAGTTCTCTGCCCAAAAATCATTTAGAAATATCATTTAAGTTCCAAATCGGAGTAAAAATGGCTGAACTTACAAAAGAATAGATATCAACAGGACTGAGTTCAAATAATAAGTCAATGCATTGAGGAAATAGTAATAAAAATCCCTGGAGGGTTCAAATAGTTGGCACGAAGCCCAAATATGGCAATCAGCCCAAATCATGATTATAGAAAATAAGTTTCAGTCAAATACGCGGTAAAATCATCAGTCGAGACGGACCAAGTCACAATCCCCAATAGTAAACGACCCCACGCTCATCATCAAGCGCGTGTCTCACCTCAATATAGCACTGCGATGTGCAATCCGGGGTTTCAAACCCTCAGGACATCATTTAAAATCATTACTCACCTCGAACCGGCTAAAACTTTAGCTCGCGACGCCTTCGCCCCTCAAGTCGGCCTCCACGCGCATCGAATCTATCCAAAATCAGAACGAATACGTCACAATATGCTAAGGGAACAAAGCCCAAGCGAAAACAATCGAAATATATTAAAAATCCCGAAATTAGCAAAACCCGAGCCACGGGCCCACTTCTCGAAACTCAAAAATTTTCACATTATCAGATTCCTCGTCGTCCCACGAGTTCATACATACCATGAACACAAAAATCGGAGTTCAAATCACCCCTTAAATCCCCATTTAAAACCCTCTTAAACTCAAGCCCTAAACCTCCATTTTTAGTCCTTTAATTTCTTAAATTCCAGTCCCAATCCATCAAATATTACCATAGAAGTGTGTTTTAAGTCCAAAATCCTTACCTTAACGAAGTCTCTTTGATTTCTCTCTTCAAAATCGCCCAAAGCTCCCAATTCTGAGTTCAAAAATGGTTAAACCCTTCAAAAATCGCGGTGTGAAATAAATACCTTCTGCCCTGCTCTTTCCGCATCTGCGATTCAAAACCCGCTTCTGCGGTACCGCATTTGCGGACAAAGTTTGGCTTCTGCGGAAATTCACTAATTGGCCCAAAACCGCATCTGCAGTCCCCCCCACCGCATCTGCGGTTCCAGCCTTCCTCTTCCAAAACCGCATCTGCGGTTCTTCACTCGCATAAGTGACACCGCCCTGCGGTCCCCAAACCGCAGGTTCGAAAATACCAGAAGCAGCAAATTTCCCTTCCATCTCCCAAGTTCAAAATCTTCCCGCTAACCATCTGAAATCTCCCCGAGGCCCTCTGGACCTCAACCAAAAGCAAAACATAACCCAATACCTTATTCAAACTAGTTCCAATCATCGAAACCCTTCAAACAACATCAAATCTACCAAATCACATCGAATTCAATCCTAAGTTTCAAAAATCTTCCGAAATACGCTTTCGATCAAAAACCCAACCAAACCACGTCCGAATGAGCTGAAATTTTGCACACACATCCTAAATGACACAACGAAGCTACAACAACTCTCGGAATTCCATTCCGACTCTCGGATCAAAATCTCACCTATCAACCGGAAATCGCCAAAATATCAACTTTGCCAATTCAAGCCTAATGCTACTCCGGACCTCCAAAACCAATTCTGATCACACTCCTAAGTCACAAATGACCTCCCGAAGCTAACCGAACCATTGGAACTGACATCCGAGCCCTCTAACACATAAGTCAACATCCGGTTGAATTTTCCAACATAAACCTTCTTAAATGAGACTAAGTGTCTTGTTTCTTACCAAAACCACTACGAACGCAAACTAATCAATTTGATCACGTAAAACACGGATAACAAAGCATAAAGAAGCAGAAATGGGGGAAACGGAGCGGTAACTCATGAGACGACTGGCTGGATCGTCACATCCTCCCCAACTTAAGCAAACGTTCATCCTCGAACGAGTTAAGAAACATACCTGAAGCCTCAAATAGGTGAGGATATCTGCTCTATATCTCCCGCTCGGTCTCCTAGGTAGCCTCCTCCATGGGCCGACCTCTCCACTGCACCTTCACTGAAGCTATATCCTTTGACCTCAACTTTCGAACCTGACGCTCCAAAATAGCTGCGAGCTCTGCATCATAAGTCAAATCACCCTCTAACTGAATCATACTGAAATCCCGAACATGGGACGGGTCCCCAATATACTTCCGAAGCATAGAAACATGGAAAACTGGATGCACACTCGACAAGATGGGTGGCAAGGCAAGCTCATAAGCCACCTCTCCAATCCTCCGAAGTACCTCAAAAGGCCCAATGAACCGCGGACTCAACTTTCCTTTCTTTTCGAATCTCATAACACCTTCATGGGCGAAACCTTCAACAGGACCTTCTCAACAACCATGTAGGACACATCTCGAACCTTCCTCCCCGCATAACTCTTCTGTCTCGACTGTGCCGTACGAAGTCTCTCCCCAACTGGACTATATGCCAAACTCCCCATACTCACTGCCTTTCGGCTCAAAGCATCGGCCACTATATTGGCCTTCCCCGGATGATACAATATGGTGATATCATAATCCTTAAGCAACTCCAACCACCTCCGCTGCCTCAAATTAAGATCCTTTTGCTTGAACAAATGCTGAAGAGTGCGATGATCAATGAATACCTCACAAGATACACCATACAAATGATGCCTCCAAATCTTAAATGCATGAACTATGGCAGCTAACTCCAAATCATGAACGGGGTAGTTCTTCTCATGGGGCTTCAACTAGCGAGAAGCATACACAATAACTCTACCCTCCTGCATCAATACACAACCAATCCCAACTCTTGAAGCATCACAATACACGGTATATGAACCTGGAGCTGATAGCAAAATCAATACTGGAGCCGTGGTAAAAGCTGTCTTGAGCTTCTGAAAGCTCTCCTCACACTCGTCCGACCATACAAATGGATTGGTTAAGGGCGATGCGATAGATGAGAATCCATGAACAAACCAGCGATAATAGCCTGCCAAACCAAGGAAACTACGAATCTCAGTAGCTGAGGACGGTCTGAGCCAACTCTGCACCGCCTCTATCTTCTTTGGATCAACCTGAATCCCCTCACTGGACACCACGTGTCCCAAGAATGCCACTAACCTGAGCCAAAGCTCACACATGGAGAACTTTGCATAAAGCTTCTCCTCCCTCAATCTCTGCAACACAAGCCTCAAATGCTCCGCGTGCTCCTCCTGACGACGCGAATATACCAGAATATCATTAATGAATACTATAACAAACGAATCAAGATAAGGCCGGAACATGCTGTTCATTAGATGCATGAACGCTGCTAGGGCATTGGTCAGCCCAAAAGGCATAACCAGGAACTTATAGTGACCATATCTGGTCCTGAAGGCTGTCTTGAGAATATCTGAATCCCTGATCTTCACCTGGTGATAACCCGAACGGAGATCAATCTTGGAGAACACACTCGCTCCCTGAAGCTGGTCGAATAAATCATCAATGCGAGGCAAAGGATACTTGTTCTTAATGGTTACCTTGTTCAATTGCCTATAATCGATGCAAATTCTCGTTGTGCCATCCTTCTTCTTCAGAGACAGAACTGGCACACCCTAAGGCGACACACTATGCCGAATGAACCCCTTATCTAAGAGTTCCTAAAGCTGCTCCTTCAATTCTTTCAACTTTGCTGGCGCCATACGATACGGCGGAATAGAAATGGGCTGAGTGCCCGGCACTAGGTCAATACCAAAATCAATATCCCTGTCCTGTGGCATGCCCGGCAGGTCTACAGGAAAAACATCAGGAAAATCCCTCACAACTGGAACAGAATCAATACTAGGAGTCTCAGCCCCAACATCCCTCACAAATGCTAGATATGAAAGGCAACCCTTCCCGACCATACATTGGGCTTTCAAGAAAGAGATCACTCTACTAGGGACATGATCGGTCATACCACGCCACTCGATCCGCGGTACACCCGGCATAGCCAAAGTGACTGTCTTAGCATGACAGTCTAGAATAGCACGACACGGAGATAACCAATCCATGCCCAAAATGAGATTGAAATCCATCATACTTAGTAATAAAAGATCAACTCGGGTCTCCAGACCCCCAATAATCACCGCACATGACCAGTACACACGGTCCACAACAATTGTATTGCCCATCAGGGTAGATACATGAACAGGTAAAGCAAGAAACTCCCGGGGCGTACCCAAATAAAGAGCAAAGTACAAAGACACATAAGAAAAGGTAGAACCGGGATCAAATAATACAGAGGAATCTTTGTGGCAGACTGAAATAATACCTGAAATGACAGCATCAGAGGCAATGACATCGGATCTGCCTGGCATAGGAAAAAAACGGGCCTGGCCACTGCCTGATCGACCTCCCCCTCTAGGGCGACCCCTGGCTGCCGGACCTCCACCCCTAGCTGGCTGGGCGGATGGTGAAGTAATTGGAGCAGAAGTCGAGGGCTGACCCCTCTGCTGAGACGAGCTAGCAACACGGCGAGGACACTGCCTCTACACATGCCCAAATTCTCCACACTCAAAACAACCCCTAGGTGCCGGAGAAAGGGGTTGAAGGGAACCCCTCGCACCGGAGTGACTAGCTGATGCACTCGGCATAGAAGAACCCTGAGCTGACGGGGCACGAGATGAACTCTGAGTTGGGAGGGCACTGAGTGAAGGCTGGCCCTGCTGAGATCCATGATAACCCCGACCTGAAGATGCCCCGCGATACTCTGGACGGGCTGACTGAGACGGCCTGAAAGAACGGCCTCTACCATGCTGGAACTGGGCCCTCGAAGGAGCACCACTGTAACTGCCCAATCCTCGAGGCCTCTTGGCCTCCCTCTCATCTGGATCCTGACGGTGAACCGTCTCAATCTCACGAGAAATATCAACCACCTCCTCAAACGTAGCACCTAATACTCTCTATGGTCATAAGAATGCGGAGATGGTAGATAAGGCCATCAACAAATCTCCTGATCCTCTCACGATCAGTCGGAACCATCCAAACGGCATGACGAGCCAACTCAGAAAACCTCGACTCGTATTATGACACAGTCATATCCCCCTACCTCAACCACTCGAACTGTCTACGCAGCTCCTCTCTGCGGGACTGCGGTACATACTTCTCCAAGAAGAGAGTGGAGAACTGCTGCCAAGTAAGGGGCGCTGCACCAACCAGCCTATGCCACTCGTACGCCTCCCACCAAGTAAAGGCAGCCCCAAAAAATTGAAAGGTGTTAAATGCCTGCTGACACTTATCCAGAAAATTGAAAGGTGGTAAATGCCTGCTGACACTTATCAAGAATCCCTGCTGTACGGAGCATCGGCTGACACTTATCCAGAAAGAACTGGGCATCCTCGCCCTCAGCACCACTGAATTACGGAGGCTGGAGTCTACCAAACCTCTCAAGACGACGTTACTCATCATCACGCATAACTGGTACCATGAACTCCTGAGCTGGTGCAACCGGCTGGGCTGGAGGTGCCTCCGGCGTCTGTAGTCCCTCCACTACCTGCTCAGGTGTGCGAGCAGCGGGGGTCTGATTGCCTCCCCCGGCCTGTGAAGTGGCTGCTGCTGTGGTGGCTGAAACTGCCTGAGCCAGGCCAGTGCAAACTGTCAAGTTCTGTGCCAAGGCCTCATGTAGGCCCGGGATCACGATGGGCACAACTGGTGCCTGAACTGGTGCTCCTGGAGCCTGATCCGGAGCTGGGGCAGCTGGTGGATCAACAGGTGCTGCCCTCGCTGCTTTGCCTCTGCCACGACCACGACCGCGTCCACGGCCTCTGGTGGCCTCAGTGGATGGCACTGGCGGTCGTCCACCTCGTCTGGTAGCTCGCGTCTGTCACACCTCCTTTTTTAACCTACACCCGTAAGGGTGTAAAGGAGTTTTTCCACTTAAAGGACAATCAGAACGGGATTTATTATTAAGATTTCAGAGTCACCACTTGGGAGATTAATGGTGTCCCAAGTCACCGGTTGAATCCCGATCCGAGGAAGTTATGACTCTGTTAACAGTCTGCGAACCAGAGATTCTAAGTAAGGAATTCTGTTAACCCGGGAGAAGGTGTTAGGCATTCCCGGGTTCCGTGGTTCTAGCACGGTCGCTTAACTGTTATATTCGGCTTAAGTTATCTGATTTTTAAACATATTTCTTACCTATGTGCCTTTATTTTAACCACTTTTACTTTATGTCTTTTTAATAAGAATTGCAACGTCGTGAAAATGTATCTCGAACCACGTTACACCAGTGCACCCGTGGCTTTTGACGCATTTCGACTCCGTTGAGATTTAGATTCGGGTCACATAAATGTGCACCCATATTTAGGAAGGTAATATTATTAAAATACGCGCCTAAAGCAACTACGCGTTTATTATCTTTGGGGAAAACCG